>NC_056751.1:828948370-829103993 GCF_019279795.1 Protopterus annectens
GATTGCACATATATTGCCATCAAATCCTCATCTGTTTCAGGACTGCAGTACATTATCCGGAAATGTGTCTATGTTCCAAAATGCTGGGTAATCTGTAATTCTTATTGCAATATTTATACTGAGTCTGTAGCCCACATAGGCAGTTCCCATCATTCAAGCATCTAGCATACATTTGACCTATATCAAAGATTTCTGTTAGGGGGACTTCCCAAAGGATCATCTAGTTAGTAGGTACACACACATGGTAGATAGTTCTATACAGACAGTTTCCATGCAAGCAGGCAACAGGCTGCAAATAACATGTTGTTTGTTATGTGTTGCAAGTGATGCTGGGTATGCCCTAATGCCCTGACTGATGACCCCCAATCACAACCCCTGAACATACCAGGAAATGGCCTATAATCCAGCATAGTGGGATTATGAAATATGGTGGAATATGTGTTCAGCCTACTTAAGGGATACTTCTATTGCCCAGCCACATCTTCAGGGGCATTGTAATACAGTACTGACATATAAATTAAGTTTTTTGTTGTGTATGTACCATACTGATGGAGATGAGAAAAGAGTCAAACTGAGCATTCCTACATTGGGAGAAAGCATATGACAATGTTCAAAGAAAGCTGATTCAGGCAGGCAGTGCTGTGATGGTTCAATGCCCCAGAAACATTGGTAGAACTAGTACAGACTATATAGATGGACTTGGCAACACAAGAGTGAGGAGTGTTCAGACTCACACCGGTATTCCTAGTGGGAGTGGGGATGTGTCTAGGTTCAGCTTTGAGCCCATTCCTGTTTATACTGGTGATGGACTACATTAGCAAATTGGTCAAAGGGGACAGATCAACAAAGCTGCTATGTGTGCATGATGGCACACTACAGACAGACTCTGAAGAGGAACTTTAGTAATTGATAAAAGAATGGAATGCAAAACAGAAGGCATGTGGAATGGAACTGAATACAAACAAGATAGTAGTTATGGTAGAAATTTGGAAAATCAGAAGCTGAAAACTGAGATAGAAGGGAAATTAATAGAACAGGTTAATAAATTCATGTAACTGGAAAGGGTGGTTGAGGAGAAGGGAAGTATGATTGAGAAGGAATAAGCTAAAATCAGAGGCACTATGGCCAACTTGTACAAAGCATCAGGGATAGTGTGTGACAGAAGAATGCCAAACAAGCTGGTGTACAAAAATGTGGTGTATCTAGTATTTCTGTATGGTACAGAAACCTGAACATTGAAGGCAGAGCAGCTCAGGAAGCTAGACGTGATAGAGATGAAGTACCTGAGATGGGTATTAGGATGCACTATGTAGAACAGGTGAAGAAATAAGGACATCAAAGCAAAAGCCAAATTTCAGAGGTCAATGAGATCGGATTATGGTGGTTTGGTCACATTTTTGTAGGAAACCAGAAGATTTAGTAAAACAGATTTGGGAAAGGCAAGAAAAAGACAAGAGGAGATGAGCATGTTAAGTTAAGAGATAAATGAATGGATTGCATGATAAAGTCCTGTGACAATCAGACATGACTGTTGAAGAAGGTAGAACAGTGGTTCTTGTTAAAGTTTTGTTTTAGAATCAAATGAAAATACTTGATCACAACTTCAAAACTCGTTTTTATTCTATGATATGATCATGGGAGGTCCTGTAGCAGACAGCTTGAGTCTCCTCAAAGGTATCAAATGCACTAATAAATATTTATAATAAATAATTATACAACATTAAGCAATTGACGTCATATCACAAGATTTACTTTAACCATTAAACTATGCACACATTGTCTAAACTAGAATATTCTCAAACCACAAAACTTTATTTTGTCCTTATTAGCATGAGTTTCATTTATAGGTCTGATTCACTTTACAGTGAATACTGCTCTGGATTTCTTGTTTACTGGATTGAGCTCATAAAATGCTACGTTTGTTCAAAATCTTCATTATCAGTTTCAGAATCATTAATTTCAGAACCATTATTTACATTTTGTAAAAACATTTCTTCACACATATAAACAGATATTCATTTGGCAAGAAATTTGGAGATAAGTACTTTAATAACATACACAAAAGGAAGATCACAATAAAAACAATAAGCATGATAAACTTCTAAATATTTCCTTCCCAGCTAGAAAACAGATTCATCAACCAATCCTACTGTGAGATATCTGTTTCCTTTGCATATGACAGCTCAGCTACCTTCTGAGTAATGTCCAGGTGATGATGGCTAGTTAGCTCATTGTGTGGAATGTAGGTATAGCATTCTACTCCCATGGGTATGCATGTGCCTCCTGTTGAGGCCAGCTGGAAGTCAAGGGACATGTGGTTCTGGAGCATGAATGTTCTCATAGCAGTCATTTTCCCACAGATTAATCTCACTGATTTAAAGATAGCATTACTAAGAATTTCTAGGAGCTTGGAGATGTTTTCTCAGTTTCCATATGGCCTTAGGAACTCTCCACCAAAGAAAATTACCAATACCAGAAATGATGTCATCACTCATGTCCATGTGTGTCTGTGTCTTTATTGTAATCTGTTCTACAGCATGATGATAAATCCAGTCATCATCCAGTTTGCCTACCGGATTCTGATTTGATGGTTACAACTGCCTGTCTGTTTCTAAAATTTTGTATTTTATTTTGTGGCAAAGTACAAGTCCCTCTGATTGTAAGCATAAGATACCCCACATAACATCTATCAGACTAGTTAGGTGGGAGACTTTCAATATGCTAATTTCCCACAAACATAATAGTCTTAATAAGTAAGAATTAAGGTTTTGTGAAGGGTACTTGCAAAGTCAGGAAGACTTATGGGATTACAATATTCTGGATATCCTTTCATTGTAAAACAATCTTCAAAGCAATGTGAATCTTTTGGGCATAGCATGAAAAAAAATGGCCAGGGAAAGATGTTGCATTATCAGTCATAAAGCTTTCACTTCTCTGACTGATATAAATTATTACTGAATCAATACAGTCGCTATAACCTACTGAATACTGTTTTACTGAGCCCGTGGAATTTCTAACAAAATGGGTTATTCCCTTTAGAGACTGTTTTCCCTATCAGGGACTAATATCAGGGTATAGGTAAACATAAACGGTCAGGGGAGTGCTAAGAGAAACACCAGCTCTGGCAGAGTTTTTAGTTGAGTCTAGAACAGAAGCTGCTATTTTAAAAAGGGACAAATATTGCATGATAACTATAAAAATAAATCAACAGAGGTTAGAAAAGACTGGAAAGAGAGACAGGCAACATAATTTACAAAGAAACAACAGAGGACAACTATGCAACAAAGTCTAGAAGGTTTAGGATTGTTGCTTGAAGTGTTTGTATCGGTATTTTATACACTAAGAGTAAGCAGCATTCAGAGCAGTTTTCCTTATGGAGATAGGAAGTGTTGGAGGTGTGATGGGAAAGAGAGAAAGATCCAGTCAATGTACTCAAGGACAAAACAAATGTCTAAAAATCAAAGGAACTCCCTCACTTGTCTTCACAAGAAAATATTTTATTCCTTAAACGCAATACTCTGTCAAAGTATTAGGGGAGCAAACGGCTTTAACTAAGGAAATTATTATTTTGAGCAAGGACACAGGATATGAATTGCATAGACAGAGTAAAGTCTTAATAAGTTTATTGTTATTGGTTGTCAAAACAGCAATTACTAGAAAATGGAAATCATATTCTAAACCAAATGTAACTGAAATAATACATATTGTAAAGGAAGTAAAAGAACTGGACATAGAACCTTTAGAAAACTGAAGGAGCACATTACATGACAATAAATCGAATTTGTGAGAACAATACATGCAGAATAATGTTCAGGAGGAAGAGGAAAGTTTAAGGAAATGTAAGAATTGAGTAAGTTGTATCATGTTGGAGTGAATCCTAATTGTTAAAAGAAAGAAAATATATACAGTGGATATAAAAAGTTTACACATCCCTGTTAAAATGCCAGGATTTTGTGATATAAAAAAATGAGACCACAATAAATAATTTCAAAACTTTTCCCACCTTTAATGTGACTTATAACCTGTACAATTCAATTGAAAAACAAACAAATCTGTTAGGAGAAAAATATAAAAAATAAAAAATGTACAATAAGCTGGTTGCATAAGTGTGCACACCCTTAAACTAATAGTTTGTTAAAGCAGCTTTTGATTTAATTACAGCATTCAGTCTTCTTGGGTACACACTTGCCATCAATTAAAGAGACTCTGACTAACCCCAAATAAAGTTCAGCTGTCCTAGTAGGATTTTCCTGACATTTACTCAGTTTTCTGCTACAGCAAAAGCCATGGTTTGCAGAGAGCTTACAAAGCATCAAAGGGATCTCATTGTTGAAAGGTATCAGTCAGGAGAAGGGTACAAAAAAATTTCCACAGTATTAGATATACCATGGAACACAGTGAAGACAGTTATCAAAAAGTGGAGAAAATATGGGACAACAGTGAAGTTGCAAAAAACTGGATATCCCTCCAAAATTGATGAAAAGACAAGTTGAAAACTGGTCAGGGGGGCTGCCAAGAGACCTACACCAACACTGAAGGAGCTGCAGGAGTTTCTGGCAAGTACTGGTTGTGTATTACATATAACAACAATTTCCCGTATTCTCCATATGTCTTGGCTATGGGGTAGGGTTGCAAGACAGAAGCCTTTTCTTACACAGAAAAACATCCAGACCCGGCTAAAATATGCAAAACAATACATCAAGTCTCTCAAAATCATGTGGGAAAATGTGTTATGGTCTGATGAGACTAAGGTTGAACTTTTTGGCCACAATTCCACAAGGTGCATTTGGCACAAAAGAACACTTTGCATCACCAAATTAACACCATTCCCACGGTGATGCATGGTGGTGACATTATCCTGCTTTGGGTTTGCTTTTCTCCAGCTGGAACTGGGGCTTTAGTCAAGATGGAGGGAATTATGAACAGTTCCAAATACCAGTCACTTTTGGCCCAAAACCTTCAGGCATCTGCTAGAAAGCTGATGATGAAGAGGAATTTCACCTTTCACTACAACAATGACCCCAAGCATACATCCAAATCAACAAAAAAAATGGCTTGATCAGAAGAAAATTAAAGTTTTGGAGTGGCCTAGCTAGAACCCAGACCTAAATCCAATAGAAAATCTGTGGGGTGACCTACAGAGGGCTGTGCACAAGAGATGCCATCACAATCTGACATATTTGGAGCACTTTCGCAAAGAAGAGTGGGCAAATATTGCCAAGTCAAGCTGTGCCATGCTGATAAACTCCTACCCATGAAGACTGAATGCTGTAATTAAATCAAAAGGTGCTTCAACAAAGTATTAGGTTAAGGGTGTACACACCTATGCAACCAGCTTATTGTATGTTTTTTATTTTTTATATTTTTTTTCATCTAACAGATTTGTTTGTTTTTCAATTGAATTGTAGAGGTTATAGGTCACATTAAAGGTGGGAAAAGTTTTGAAATGATTTATTGTGGTCTCATTTCTTATATCACAAAAACCTGGCATTTTAACAGGGGTGTGTAAACTTTTTATATCCACTGTATGCAATGAAAAATGCATGAAAATGAAAAGTGCAAATATTTTTTTTTCTTTTCTGTTAATATATGTACATGTGCCTATATTTTAAATAGTAATTTATTGAAGGTGTTTAAAAACAGATGACTACTTTAGCCTTGAATAGCAATTTAAAAAATCCCCCTTTTGAACAATTAAAATCAGTCACATTTCATAGTGTAAGAAAGTTAGAATTAAAAATGTCATCATACTTTTTCTACTGACAGAGTGCAGGAAATGAATGTAATCCTTGCTGGGCTAACGTGCATAACCACATACCCAGCAGTCTGCTAAGTTGAATTGGGTGGCATAAGTCCACTGCAAAGTTGTGAAGGTATGGAACTTTGGCTGCCATTTCAGTTTTTGTGATGCTGGTCTAAATTAGCAAGGAACATGAAGGGTCAAAATGAAAACAGCAGGAAAATCAGGAGGATAAAGATGCTGGCATAAATGACATATTGATTTTGACTTTGATTTGGCTTTTTCTTCAGCTTAGCACTGGATGGGGTCTTGATAGTGGAATTCTAAAGAGAAAATGTGATGTTTTTTTTTCCTGAACTATGACATTCATTAACAGTCTTCCTCTGGGTGGATTATGCCTTACATTGTTGATTTAGAAGGTTATCAGGGTTGCACTGCATTAACAATACCAGGATCAAACCTCTGTTGAGCTGAAAGAACAGTTAAACAGTGGTGTCTCAAAACATTAATAAGTTGCTTGTAGTAGGCTAGCAATAACTCATCTATTAACTGAATCTGCAAATTGGCTGGGAGAGGAACAGGGATCAGACTCATGGGATATCTCGTGAGTATTTCACATGGGGATAGCTTCCCAGATGCACTAGGAACATTTCTTATGGACACAATAAGAGCTAAAGTATCTGTCCATTTAAGGCTCATCTGAACACATACTTTAGCCAAATGTAATTTAATAGTTTGATTGTATGTTTCTACAATTCCTGAAGTTTGAGGTCTATGAGGCCCATATAACTTTAAACTAACATTCAAAACTGTGTACAGCTGCTGTACTATTTAGCTGCTAAAATGTGTCTTGATCAGCCTGCAGACAACATGGCATTCCAAATCTCAATATTAACTCTCTTAACTAGCAGTTTATTTACCACAGTAACTGCATCATGTTTGATACAAGGATATGCTTCTGGCCATCGAGAAAACTATCTCCAACCTACTAAACAATATTTGTATATAACATAATCTGGTAATTCTATGAAATCCAAAGGATCCCCGTGGTTTAGGGAACCTTTTTATTAGTGCAGCTAAGCTGTTGCTAATATTATATTCAAAGCATATTTCATATTTGCAAAATGCTGAACTGCCTCAGACAACCCAGGTACATATTAATCCATAGAAATATTTCTATATATGGCATTATTCAAAATATTGACAGGCAAATGATAACATTTTATTATCTGGAATAAAACAGCATGTGGTACTACTATCCCGCAATGGAGTGGTGCCACAAGGAGTCCGATGAACAGGAACAAGTCATCTATACCCAACTGGACTGCACTGAAATGTTTGACTTTTAAAGGTACAAATGTCTTGAAATAAAGAATTAGATAAAACATTTCCTAGCTGCAAATAAACATTTTGTCCCTGGACAGGATATGACCATGCAGCCTGCTTAGCCACTCTGTCAGCAAATGAAGTTTTTTTTGCTTCTTCTGAGGTAACTGACTGGTGGGTGGCACATTTTATCACTGCAACTTCCTTGGGCAATAATATTAAATGATGCATGATTTTTAATATAGTGTTATGCAGAAGTGAGGTAGTGCCTGTCTTTCCAAATGGCTCCCAAATCATGGGCCACACCAAATTCATATCAGGAAACATTGTAAATATTCACAGTTTTATATGGTGCTATTTGACATGCCACAGATAGAACAGCCAGTTCTGCCATTTGAGCAGAAGTCACTCCTACACAAACTACAGTACAAATAACTTCTTGCAATGTGCACACTGAAAATGCCCCCACTAAACTACAATTTTCTTTCAGTGTGCAGGATTCATCTACAAAGAGAACGAGGTCTGGATTTTCCAATGGTGTATCTTCTAGAGCAGGTCCAGGAGAAAGCAGAGTGGTAACAACATAATGACAGTCATGAGGGTCTCTCTCTTCTTCGGTAGTAGTTAAAGTCACAGGGTTCAATTCTGGGCACCTTACAATTTTAAAAGTGGGGTTATTCAGTAAATTGACTGCATATTAGGTTGATTTGGAAAGTGATTAACAATAAACTCTCTACAGCATTGGGAGCTACAAGGAAGGTATCGTGCTCCAGGTAAAGTGCTGAGGTACTGTCCACTAACTTTCTTGCAAGTGACCACCACTGTTAAACATGGTGGATATGCAGGTGCGATAGGATCTAATGTGGGATTAAAGTAATCTGGAGGATGATTCCCATCATTATGCTTCTGTGCTGATAGTTCAAGAGCAGTTTTGTTTCTTTTGTTACAGAACAGAACAGAAAGAAAGGAAGTTTTTCTACAGTTAGGTAATCCTAAACTAGGGGCATTAGAAAGTGCAGATTTTAAATCACCCAAAGATTTTTCACACTCATTATCCCAGAGTAATGGTTCTGTGGTGCCTTTTATTGACAGCGGTATTAAAGGCTTAGCTAAATCTGCATAAATTTAAAATTGGTTGTTTACAGTACCCAGATAATTCTAGGATTCCCTCAACAGTCTCAAGGTAGCTGGTCATGGATCCTGTATTATATTGTTACTTATTTCTTGGATGGTAGCATTTTTTTCTAGTGTCTAACCAAAGAAGGTGTCCCAAGTATTGGACTCAATCCTTCAATAACTGCAGTTAGTTTTTGTTTATTTTGAATACTTGTGCTAGAAATTTTTATAGGGGAACTGTATCTTTTTGGCAGGTTAACTCAGAAAGGGCAAACTACTACCAGGTCAGCTATTTACTGAAATAAGTTTGACCCCTTGGGCAGATGGATGTTTTCTAGCCAGTATTACATATCTTGAGAGAAAAGAGTCAGAGACTGTACTTACCTCTAAGGTTACCTAGTCCAAGTTTACTGTTTTCTCCTATAAGTAAAGGCAAACAGATATTTACTATCTGGGTGAGGTGGTAGAGAAAAGAAAGCAACAGAAACATCCATGACTAAGAAGTGAGTGGCATCCAGGGGGACAGAACTAAGTATAACAGCTTGAGCGGGTACTACTGGGAAGGTTGGTATGACCACTTCATTTATGGCATGCACTTGGAATGCATCTGTATCTGGTTTCTTTACTGACAATATAGGTGTATAAGAATAACTTATTGTTAGTACTATAATTCTGTGTTTTAGCAGTGCTTTTATTACCAGTTCAGAGCCCTTTTCTCTCTGATCAGAGAAATGTTGCCATGATACCCATGGCAACCGGCACTTTGGATTTAATATAATATATACAGGTTCTGCATTCTTAATACAGCCTGCATCATTTTCATGAGTGGTTCGTACTGATTCTCAGATTTGTTTAAGAATTTAATTTTCTTGCATTGTATGAGTAAAGATTCTATGCCACAAGAAAACAGTTCTTCTTCTGTGCTATTGTTATCTGAGACATTATGCAGTTGATTAGGAATATTGAAAGATTCAATCTATAGTGCAGTAAATGGTGCATTATAGCTCAAAAAAGGTCCCTTACTGCAATATCAGTACAACATAGGCAACTCAAGTCAAAATCAAAATGGATTCAGTCCTGCTCTTCAATGCAGCATTATTAAATGGATTCACAATGAAACAATGGAAGGATATATGTATTTCTCCCAAATATGCAATAAAATCTAGAAGATTTAAGATTTTTGCCTGGAAATGTTTACATAGATATTTTTGTACCCCAAGTAGACTCCAGATAATTTTTCCTCAGGTAGGCAGTAAATGTTGGAGATGTGAAGGGGAAGAAGGAGGTAACCGGGAACATATTTTCTGGGAGTGTGGTGAGTTGGCAGACTTTAAGGATTCCCTGGGGGATCCACTGTCAGACATGCTGGGTTGGTAGATTGGTCTGATGAGGGAGATGATTTTTCTGATCTATGATTCAGAATCGGAATTGCCTAGACATAGTAAGACCTTGCTGTGTCTAATAATGGTGGCTGCCAAATAAGCAATTAGTGGAAAATGGAAATCAAAATCTAAACCAACTACACTGGAAATAGTGAATATAGCAACAGAGATAAAAACAATTGGAATTGAGATTTTTAGAAAAGGGTAGGAGCAAACTACATAGGAAAAATATGGGAATTGTGAGAACAATACGTATAAGGGAGGAATGAGACCTAAAAGGCAGCAGGGCTATGTAATGTTTGAGTGAGAGAAAGATTGGGTAGATAATAAGTGATGTATAATGTTCGCAAATGGGAGTGTGTCAGTATGGTTTGTGATGTAAAATGCTTGTGACTAAGATTGTGTTGGTGTGTTTTTTTCAGTTATATAAATGTTTGATTGCCTGTGTATTAAGTGATGGTTTAACCAAGACGTCCTTGTTAAAAAAGACGCAGGAATTGAATAGTTTATGTAAAATTGCTTAGGTTATATACTATATAGCAATATATGTGAAGTATAATGTTTGTTATATTAATACAGTTTGATTAGTTTTACAAGAATGTAAATTTGCCTGTGTCACAAGTGATAATTCAATAAAGGTATTTAAAAAAAAAGCTTACTTCTGTAACTACTGGCCACCTCTGCACAATAGCAGAGTTCACTACTTTACACCCCTCCTCCCCTTATTGCATTAGTTTGCTGTCTCAGCTCTCATTTCTCTGCATTAGTGTAGCTTCCTATCTGTCGAATCACGGCCATCTAATTCACAGCTTATTCTGAACCCTTCGAAAACTAAGCTGATACTCTTCCACTCCAGCAGATCAAGAGATCCCCCCACCCCTTTACAAATTCCACAAACAACACCATAATATCAGCCTTAACACAAACTAAACTATTAGGTGTACTAATAGATAATAATTTGAAATTTGATTTGACTTACACCTATCTGAGTCCATCAAGAAGACACATATGAAACAACACAAGACAGGCAATTGCCAGAACTCATCTTCTCTCCACCCTACTATATGCTTCTCCTATCTTCACTAACATTAATAAAACTGATCTTGCCAAGCTTGAAACCTGCTATAATAAAATAGCCAAATTAATTACGACTCCCCACATGTGTCTCACCACTGCTCTGCACTATATCAACTAAACTGGCTAGAACTACCCCATTACTTAACTTACAATCAACACACCCTCACACACAGACTGGTATATCAACCTGAAAAAAAAAACAGCTATTCAAGCTTTGCTTCTTCCATATAATAACGCTCATCCACTTCAGTCCTCTAAGAAATCTTTATTACAAGTCCCCAAATCCAACAACAAAGCTGGAGACTCTCTTTTCTCTAACTATATATCTAAAATATGGAATACTATTCCCTCAACCCATTGTAACTACTGCCAACACCATCCACTTCAAAAACCAACTAAAGGTCTTCCTCAGTATCAATTGGCTTTGCCCATGTACAGGAACTGGTTAAACCTCCTTCCATCTGGATTAGCTCATCCTACCCACTCTTCTACCATTCCTTGTCCATTTTATGCAACCCACTTTTACCTATTTCTATACCAACTCATTGACAATACATTCCTCTAACTATAATTCCACATTATACTTCAACCTCTGCCTCCACCTTCTGCTATGTTTTCCTCCTTCGCTCTCTGCCCTCCTCTCTACACATTTCCCTCCTATATCCACTCCCTATTTTCTTCCCTTCTACTCTACTCTACTCTACAGTTCTGTTTCTTCTCTACATTTCTTACTCTTATGCACTATTCAATTAGATGTCCTGCCACTCCTCTACCTGAAGTACCTGTAAACCCTATCACCAAGCTAACTATTGATGTATACTTATTTACTTAATCTAAGCCACTTTATTTTCTAAACATTGTACCTTACTCCTAGTTTATACATTTTAATGTAATGTACTTTATGATGTGTATGATTTTTGATGTGCATAACTTGTGCTTTTCCCTAAACATTTTTAATTGTATCTGGAGCTTTTCTCCATGGGCCTCTGCAGAAAATGGGTTCTCACCCATTATGACTATCTCGGTAAACAAGTATTAAATAAATAAATAAACAAACTTAGAAAGTTGATAGAATAATAGGTTCATAGGGTCATAGATCAGTACTAGGCCTTTTGGACCATTTTAAGCCTAGCCAGTTCCCCATGTGCAAATCAGACCCTGCACCTTGTGTCTGTAAGGTAAATACCTTAACTATTATGCAAACCTCCCACCCTGCATTAGTATGCATTTTCTGAAGGATATGAAGTCTGAAACTTAAATGTATGTCATTATTTAGTGATGTCAATATTCAATGATTTGCTAGGAAACCACACATTTTAGGAAGAGCAGACCAAAAATATGAAGCAAAAAATCTGGACATTCTGTGAAAATCTGGGCAGTTGAGAGGTATGTATAGTACATCTCTAACATCTGCTATGGGAGTTGGGGCTATAATGTCACAGCATGCTGGAAAGATACTCCACACTACTCCCAAGAAGATGAGGTCACAGTCCTATTATATAAAATAAAAGTGAGACCCACAGTCTGAGAGGCATAGCTTTTTGCATATGAAATGGGAAGGAGGAATTGTACCCAGAATGAAAACTCTGAGTTCATTGTGAATGATGTTTGCCACTTATGAAGAGGAATGAATGCCTGTAGTATTTACCTCTGGGTGGTTTTATTTGTAAATAGAATCTGTGGTTGGAAGACTGGACTTGAAGAAATGTGAGTTCTTTACCTCAAATGAACTGTTATTTTCTTGAATTTAACTGTGAGTTATTTACCTGAATTGAATATTGAATTATTTTATCAGTTATGGCATGTGGAAAGTTTACTGCAAAATAATGAACTTTATTGTTTGGCTAATGTAAATAAATTGCACTACTACTACACAGTGAGTCTCCAGAGGGCCAAACATACTTACTACATAGCATTTACTGTTCACAAGAAAATTATGTTTGTTTTTGGCATATATTCTTTAAACATGTTTTTTCAGAAAAATGTTCAGAAATGTAAGAATATATGTAGGCTAGTGGAGGTGTGACATTCCACAGCTGCTACTGCTGTGAATGAGTTAATTCATCCATCTACCTGTCTGTGCAACCAAAGTTATTTTTTAGTTTTTTTTTTAATTTGGGTTTCTTAAGCAATAATCCCTGTCCAGAGGTGCATTATAGAATTACCAAGGGCTATAAATCATGACCACTGGTCTGAGGAAAGAGTAACAAACACACAGCGAATGTTATTAAAAATTAGTTTAAGTGAGCGCTTTCGTCGGCTTATAACATAAGACTTCTTCAGAATTAAACGTCATTGGCAGTCCAGCTTTTTAAAATTCCCTCCCAAGATCACATGTAAAAAACTAACCAATGACAACAGTATAATCACACAAATACAATTAAAGAGATAGCTTTCAATGAAAGGTCTTTGGTGGTGTTCAGGAAAAACTGTTTGCACTACATAAACACAGGTAAAAAAACATAAAAATGTAAACTCACATTTCTACAAACTGTCTTAATGCAAAAAGACATTGTCATCTTTAGACCAAATATGAATGTAATCTAAAAACAAAAAGCAAAACGTAAAAAGGAGTAAAATGGAAAAAGGAGACAAGTTACAAAAAAAGAAGTACAAAGAAAAGGAAAAGCAAACTCTATTCGAACAAAAAATAGGAACCAATAAGCATTCAACTGAAACAATTACCAATATGCACCACAAATAACTAAAACAAACAAACATACAATTAAAATTAAAAAATAACAATGAAAAATAAATATAAAAATAAAAAAAAATAAATTAAATAATATAAAAAAAATAATAAAATACAATAAATACTGAATAAAACAAATAAAAAAAAATAAAAAATAATTTAAAAAAAAAATAATAAACAAAAAAAACTAAAAAATGATAATAAACAAAACTACAAAAAAAATCTAAACAAACATATTACACACCTTAACTACAAAAAAATTAAAACCTATACTATTACCAAAATAATAATCACTTAAACAAGACACATATCACAAAAAAAATAGTGAAAATGAATGCAAATGGCAATAAAACTAAAATCACTTAATGAATATAAATAATTTAAAAATAAAAATAATATTCGTAAATGAATTATAGAATGTAGAAAATAAACTTGAGTAACTGAGCTTTTAAGTATATAAGTCTAAGTCTGTATTGCAGTACTAAAATGAGTTTCTTGATCTCTCATCTAAAATTGATTTAAAGTCTGATTGTGGTATTTCCCTATGTGTAATGTAAGTTCTCTGGTTGGACTTGAAGTATAATTTAAACTTAGGTCTGTGGGTTTTAATCTAATAAAACTAAGCAAAAGTTTAATTTTAGAATGTTAATGGCGTACTGGTTTCATGGATTCTTTATGCTTTCCTATATTTGGTCTTACTCTTATATTAAAGCTTCTTTTTGGCATAATTGTTCTTAGAACGTAATTTTTAAAATTACATTTGTTCCTATATTTTAGTTTAAACTCATAAATTTTTAATGTGAATCTATTAGATTGGTTAATGAATGATCAATAGAATATCTAGTGATATTTTAAAGCTACTCATTGAACAATAGTAGGTGGTTTTTACTCAAAATCATTTCAACATTGATTATAGAGCCTATATGATAACCCAGATGAGATGTATTCTTTAGGTATAACCATCAAGGACCATGTAATATATACTTCACCCCTCCCTCCCAGATTGAATTATTTCTTCAGTATACCAAAATTCACAAAATGTGATCAACCCTGCATGTAATTTATTAAATGAGGTCAAATTTGCAAAAATTCGACACATTCCTATCTAAAATCAATGTTTGCAAGAATTGGTAAATTCTTATCGTGTTACTGTGCAATAAGTTTTACTATCTATCTATCTAAAATTATATACTTAATGAGACAATCAAGACCATCTATGTTTCCAATGTGTTAAAACATTATTACATATGTTAAGGATGTTTTACTTTTGAATATCGTACACACTATGTGAAATCTAGAGAAGCTGTTTTTTTATATATTATAGATAAACTTTTGGATTTGATTTATTAAAACCTGATACTTTTAAATAATTTTATTATATTATTTGATGGCAATTTGTGCCACCATGGCAAACAATTTTTTTTATGGCAAACTGCAATTATTACCAATACACAATGTTATATTTCAATTATTTTTCATATTTTCATTATACATAATATTAGTATGTAATATTATGCTATTTTTTAATACATAATGTTTTAATATTTGGGAATTAGAGTTTAATTAGACCTTTGGAATTTGATTTTTATTTTCTCGTTTTGGTACCACCTATACGGATTTTAGGATATCATTATCTTGACATCTTGTTGGTTAAGGGACAGCTGCTTGTTTGTTCACAGCCAAGCCGCTTACAGCCCACCACTATGGAAGTGTTATTATCTTTTGCAAGTGGAAACCCTTTACAAGTTGTCACCCTGTTATTATGGTCAACTTTAAGCTGCTGCTAGAATCACTGTTTATTAATGAAGAATTTGAGGCAAAATTTGTGCTAAGTTTGAGATGTTTGAAGTGTTTGAGAACTGTTTAGTATGGACTTAATAAGTGAAGTTTTGAGGTATTACTTTCTAAGTGTGGTTTCATGTTTCTTAGGTTACAGGTTAGGTTTACACTCGATTCAACAACATCACCATCTACTTCCGAAACTGTGGTCAACGTAAATGACGATGGGTCATGTTTGTTGGACTTACCTAGGTTTATCACCACCTATGCTGTGGACAGCATTAATTTATGGCACATTGTTAAAAAGAATTGGCAAAAGTTTGTCATCCTGTTGTGTTTTCTAGAAAGTTTGGAATCTTGGCAAGGTGGCATAAGTTGAAACTAGGAATAAATGACCTACGGAAAGTTTGAAACCACCACCTACTAGTCCCCGACAATTCTAATCGGGATGTTCAAATGCCATCAAATTAATTATTAATTCTAATACATTCACAATTAACAATTTACAATTTTAATTAATGAGTTTAATCTATTGAATGATTATTTTGTAAGCTTTTTGGCTTTAAGCCCATTTACCAAATTTTTGTTTTGTTTGGTTAAACTAGGTAAGACTAGTAAATAAAGTAAAGACAAGCTTATCTATGAACAAAGCATAAAGAATAAGATGCTCTAATAAAACACATGCTTTCATTTCCACAGTTTAATTTTATCATTAGAGGTTGCCACATTATCAATGAGGACATTAGAAATGGAACAATGGAACCAATTTGACTTAGACTACTTACAAGAATCATACTCCATAGTAGACCCAGGTCTGAATGAAACTTGTTCTCTTTCTAGTCTACTCTTATTTGCAAGTTTAAAGTTATAAAAGTTTAAAAACATAGCACGACTTTGCTTTTTTTTTTTAAATTTTTTATATTATTTATTATTTAATATATTACATTCATTATAATTTGACATAATGTGCATACATGTTTATATATTTTAGTGATTGTGTCAATTTCTGATTTTACCACCCACCATATTTATTTGGTTTTAAAGGTTTTATAGCTTTTTTATATTAACTACCAATTTTGTAGTAGGGGTAGTCATGGTTTAGATTAGGTGACATGTGTTGTTTATTTTTAAAATTATCATTGTGTTCTTTTAGATTTTATTCAGTAGCTAACAAATTTATTTATGAATTTCATTTGTATTAATAGATATGTTTTAGTTAGTATATATGTTTTTCAATTAGCATTAATTGTTTATTTGTTATTGTAATTTTTCAGATTGTTCATTTAGTGCATTGTGGTACTGTGGAATTTGTCTGAAGAAGTTTGCTTATTCGGCAAACGAAAAGTGCTTAATTAAACTTGGTTCCTGTTTCAGTTCGACCTTTTCATTTTTTTTTCATTTTTTTATTTTTTACTACTACTACTATGACTATGCCTGGATTTTCCCTTTCTTTTCTGGTTTTTTTTTGTTTTTACTAGTTGGTGATTTTTCGTGTTTCTTTAGTATGAATGTAATCTAAGAATACTTGTGATAGATATACTTTAATTTAAAATCCAAATAAACAGCCAACACCTCAATTCGCACAGGAAAAATATTTATTTTAGATCCACGATCATACCAGTTTCAGCATCAAGCCTTCTTCAGTGATGTTGACCAATAATGTCAACTCATATTATATAGCCCAAAGTTAATTACATAATTAACACATAATTATTAAGGACATGGTTTAAAGCTGTACACCACAAATATAGATATTATATTAAATTTATAAATGAATACTTCAGATATTCAAAGGTATCAAACTAAAAAAGTATACATATATATATATATATATATATATATATATATATATATATACATATATATATATACAAAAATATATATATATCTATTCTTATAAGAGGTCATTCATACCTGGAGAAAACAAACCTCCAAGTCTAATAATCCATGTTTTTTCTTTCTTGTCAAGCAAACTGTGCCAGCCTGATCTATTAATTTGATCTCCCCTAATAGCATCAATAATTTGAAATTGAAATTTTGCTTTATTATGGGACAAAACATGCTTATAAAGGGCACTGGACAAATGTTTATTTCTGACATCACTTAGATGTTCGGACATCCTAATTCTAAGTGGTCTAGATGTTTGTCCTATGTAAAAAGCACTACATGAGCAAGTCACCAAATAGATAATCCAACTCATACCACAGTTTCCAAAACATCTAATATCAAATATCCTACTAACATTTTTACTAGAAAATTCTTTGGATTTTCTAATGTATCCACAAAAAGAACAGTGTCCACATGGGAATGAACCCCTAAGCTCCTCCCCTGTTAATGTACGTTGTATCCCCCCAACAAACTTGTATCTCCCTTGTTTATGCATATTCAAATAAGAGCCCAATGTACGACCTCTCCTAAAAGAAAATAAACAATTGGGCCCTAAAATTTTAGTTATCTCTGAATTAGCAAGTAATATATTCCAATTTTTATTAATGGCACTCTTAATGACATTAATATTTCTTCCAAATGTTGTAACAAGTCTGATGGGTGTCTCTACTGAAGTATTTTTTTCTTTATATTCCAATAGTTCTTCACGATTAAATTGTTCTACCCAATTGGATGCCAAGCTAATTTCTTCACATTTATATCCCCTAGTTATGAACCTATTTTTTAAATTTTTTTTGAATATTCATAACATTCCTGATCGGAACATATTATTTTAATTCTTAAAAATTGGGACTTAGGGATATTATTTATAATATGTTTTGGATGTAAACTGCTTGCCTCCAATAGAGTATTGTATTGTGGATACTTTCTAAATATCTTAGAATCCAAAGTATGGTTGTTATTTCTAGTAACACAACCATCCAAATACTGAGTCTGATTATATTGTACATTTAAGGTGAATTCAATCCCCCAAACATTGTCATTCAAATATTGGATAAATTCCAATAAATATTCCTTGTCACACCTCCAGACAAGCCAGCAATCTTCAAGGTATCTTCGCCATATATCTAACTCCTCTATATATATGTTATGGGTTTTATCATAGATGAGACACTCTTCCAGATAACCCATAAACAAATCCGCATATATAGGTGCGAAAGATGACCCCATTGCTGTACCTTGAGTTTGCCAATAGCATTCTTGGTGGAAATAAAACACATTTTTAGTCAATACCTGCTCCATCATACAGATTAGTAAATTGTTGAAGCCTGGTTGGTAGAGACCACTTCTATTTAATCAATATTCAACAGCTTGTAACCCAGCCCAATGTGGAATACTGGTATACAACGATTTAACATCTAGTGTACACATCAACCAACCAGGCTCCAACTGAGAATCTGCAATAATCTGTAAAAATTCTGTGGGGTCTTTTAACCTAGATCTAACTAAAACTAAAAGAGGATTTAAATACAAGGTAAGAAATTCTGAGAGTGGTTCTGTCAGTGAACCACGACCAGAGACAATAGGTCTGCTTGGTGGTTTCATCAAATTTTTGTGAATCTTTGGCAGCAAGTAGAAAATCTGTTTAAGTGGATCTATAACTGTCAATTGCATTTGAGTTTTTTATCAATAATTCCTTCCTCAACTGCCAAATCCAAAAATTGATCAATCTCCTGCTTAAATTTCTTGGTCGGGTCTAGGGGCATCAACATATAGTATTTTTTATTGTTTAATTGTGTATGTGCCTCCAAAACATACTGTTCTAAATCCATCACTACCACTGCTCCTCCTTTATCAGCTCTAGTAATGACAATGTTGGGGTTATTTCTTAAATCTTGGATAGCTTGAAATTCTGCCTTAGATAAATTGTTACTCAATATAAACTCTTCTTCCTGTAAATCTTTAATTACTTTTTCTTGAAAAATAGCAACATATTTATCCATTGGTGGTTGAAAATTGGATTTCTTAAATCGGAAATCAGTAGTTCCAGAAGAATTATCCTTATTTCCAAAAAACAATTTCACATTAACATGTCTACAAAAGGACATAACATCCTGCATAAAATCATATTCATTAACAAAAAACCCTGGAACAAAAGAAAGCCCTTTATTCAGTACTTTAATTTGTATATCATTCAATGACACAGAAGAGATATTATGTACATTTGGATATTCATTTATTTCTGAATCAGTACATCCAACAGCATTTCCAAATTCTTTATAGTGTCTATATTTATGTTTCCTACCTCCCCTGTGTCATTTAACTCTAAAGGGCACTCCATGTTTTTGGTTTTCTTATGTACTGGGGACTCCTTAGTGAACTCATGTTCTTGTTCAGTCATAGAAGACTCTTCACCTGAGGTACTACTAAAATCCATTTTAGACTTCTTTAATATAGACCTAGGTCTCTTTTTTCTAAATCTCATTTGTCCACTATCCCCATCCCTAAACCTAACATACTTCTTAGTACCAAATGGTTTTCCCTCTACATAGTCCGAAACATCTCTTTGGAATTTTTGTAACTTTTTATTTTTTAAGCTATGTTCTATTACCAATAGATCTTTGGAAAGTTTGGACAAACAGGACTTGTATATATTTTCTCCCTCAAATGGTTTGATATCATCACATAATTTTTTCACTTCTATACCATTAGAGTCAATATTTCTTTCATAAAAAGAAATTTAGGTGACCACAAATAACATAGTGGCTGTGTGTTGAGCCCTGACCCATTCTTCATTTAATTGTTCATCCGGACCATTAACAAATGGTTGGATTTTAATTCTCAACCCTCTCGGTGTAATGTTTTTAGCCTTATAGGCCTTAAAAAGCCTTAAATGCCACACACTACTTCTAAGTTGGGTCATTTTCCTAGTTAATTTAACAAACAAATCCTTACAGGAATCCCCCGGATCTTTCATCATCCCATCACTCAGAGGGATACCTTCTTCCTTAATACCAAAAATTTGAACATCATCCTTATCTGAAGATAAACCTTTCAATATGGTGGTTAAATCCATTTTTAATGAACTATAAAAAAATCACCCTTTTTATATGAATATGGAGGCTCAAAATCACCACTACAAAAGAAAAACCATCCACACTTGGACCAGCTTGTAATCAATGAACATATAGTATGGACATACATATATATGTATCTCCCAACCTATAAGACAGTCCCAAAACAATCTTTAAATAGTCAAGAGAGGTATGCACCACAAAACATATGTAGATGTAAAAGTTAGCCCTCATTTATAAGCAGCTACAGACAAACCGCCCTATGCAATAAACGTAAAACGTCGCAACGGTTTGTTACAACATCCAAGCACAAAACTCAGAAATATCTAATTTTCGGCAATAAAAAAACGTTTCAACTCCATACCTGACAATAAACGTCAAAAAACGTAGTCAGATATTATAGACTATATATTAGCTGCTTTGTTATCTTTGGGCCCAAAAAGATACAATATTTAGTGCAACACTCTCCCGACCAATACGTAACACTTCAGACCACACCATATGAGAGATACATAGATATCCAATGTGTAAATTGTCCAAGTGTTGATCATAAATCTATATATGGGGGGGTTTTCATATGTGGCCACACTTTAGATTTATGATCAACACTTGGACAATTTATGCTTGTGTATATTTTTGACTTTTAACCTATATATTCACATTGGATACAGGTTACGGTAAGTGCATAGATGGTAATATGTGTGAGATTTAGTGTAGGGCTAGCTGTAGGGTTGTGTTAAGTGTATGTGTGTGGATTATTTATTTTGTTTGGGTATAGCTTGTTAAGGTAAGTGTGCGATAGTTACAGACCTTAGGGTTAGGGTGCGGGTTAAGGTAAGTGCATAAATGGTGGTATATGCAAGATTTCGTGTAGGGTTAGAAGTAGGGTTTAGTTTAGGGCTAGAAGTAGGGTTTTGGTTAGTGTGTGTATGTGTTTATTTAGTTTGTTTGGGTAGGTAGTATGTAGTGGGCGGTGGGGTGGGACAACTATGATGGTTCGAGCTTTTGAATTTTGCGGTTTGGGGCATTTGGTGTATTTGCGGTTCGCGGAATATGTGTCAATGTTTATGTATTCAGTTACTAGGTATTTTGAGCTTTCAATATAGACCCATATGTCTTTATAGAGAGTTATTCATATTTTTGCATTTGATATCATATAGATGTTCATATATTTGGTCTCTAAATTTCCTTTGAGTCTTTCCCACATAAAGACAACTACACTGCTGACATTGGGCCTCATAAATTATTCCTGTGGAGTTGCATGAACAGTGAAATGATGTCTTAATATAGTATTTGTTAATCATAATTATGTTTTTTTTCCAACAAGAATTTGTACTGGGAACAGAAACCGCTTATAAAGATCCCTGTCTTTTTTGTGGTAAAATTCCCAGATAGAGCATCTTTAGTTTCTAGGAAATTTTTAAAGGATCTACCTGTCGCATGTCTTGTGTATTTAAATGAGACACTGAGGCTGAGTATTCATTCAAATCATTTATTGTACATAAACACATCAGGAGTTGTAACTGGAATATATACTTCAAACTTCATAAGCTAACTGACCGACTTGTTACTTCAAATACACTAGCATGTGCATCTCTGTTCATGCCTGCATTCACTCTGACTGACAATACAAAATGGCACTGATCTTGCATGTGCTCAGTAACTTATATGAACATGTTATCTAGCTACAGTGGCTGACTAGGTACAATACACACAATTATCTACAGAGAAGCACAAGATATTTTATAAGCTAGATATCGCATCAACATTTAACAAGATATGAATTTAAGTCCATGTTGCTGTGTATTTTGGACTGGGTCTGGAAATTCTACCTGATTTGGTCAGATAAAAACTTTGACTGGGTTTAGCAACAGGGACAGTCCCTGGGGATTATTTTACAATTGGAACTTCAGGGATTATTTCAAGATTACTTGAAGAAAGTACACTGTTCTCTGGAATTCAAACAAGTCTATAGTCACTCTGAGAAACAGAGTCATTGGCACATGCAATCTGCTGCGTCACTGGTTCGAAGACTAGTAGTATGTGTCATAGCTTCGGGGTCCTCTTGAAGAGCTTGCTTCTCCTTGACTGGGTCCACAGCATTGAAGAGTCTGGGGAGTATCTGATCTGGTACCTATGTCCTCCAGCATGTTTGTGAAATTGTGTTTTGTTTATTTTGATGCCACAAGGTTTAGGTCCCTGGGTTTATTTCCCTGATGTTAGGATTTCTTTAAGTGTAGCATGTCCAACCTGGGTTTGACTTGTATAAGTATGTCTAAGCAGAGAGATGCCTCAGAGACTATGTAGATTATGGTTAAGTATAGCTGGAGTTTTTATGCTGGTACAGATGGCATGGCTTTAGTATAGCTGATTCTTTTTAGTGAGGTATTTTAGGCCCCTTTGTGTTTTGAGATCTAGAGAGAGAGGTACATACCAAATGGGCTATGTCTGTAATCTAATGTGGGACAAATGATGGATGACAACAGTGTAATGGTCTCCTTCTTTCTGGATGAAAAGCCCTTCGGTGTGCAGGAAGGCAGTGCCCTGGCCTGTTGTGGCGGTGGTGGTGTGAGGTATCACCTCTGTCACCTGTGTCCCTAAGTAAGGTCACACTTTCACTTTCCACACTTTCTGTGTTTAGTCCTATATACCTATATATATGTACATATATATTGTTGTTTTTTTCCCAAAGGTTTACATTCATTGAGCTTGCATTCAGCATGGCTCTGGCTCTAAGCCCTGTAAGGCCCTTTTCTGTGTGGCCCTTTTTCATCATTTGGTATTCAATGGGATTCAATAATGGCTCATCTGCAAACTTTGTTTGCAAACTTTGTTAACTTGTGACCTGAGACAGAGAAGTAGATTCTGTGCAACAAGCAAACAAGAAAGAGATGGGAACCCTGACCCACTCCACTTGTCACTTGTCTGGAGCTGGATTTGGAGTTTGGTACTTTTTTTTGGAGGGTGCTAGTAGTACACCATTTAGCACAGCATTGGATGGGGACCCAATGGATTAATGCTTAGTAGTAAGTTTATCTATGATTCATGGGGGATGATGGTGTCAAAGGCCTTTGGTCTAGATAGGCTGTGTGTGACCACTACCTTACCCTTGTCCATGGCTCTGGAGACTGATTCAAAGAAGTCAATCAGGTTCAGGAGACAAGATCGGCCCTTCACAAACCCTTCTGAAATTCATTCCTTTAGATTGCGTGATGTAAAATCTCAGTTCATCACAAATGTTTTTGATGATTCCCGCTCGGCCATATCCTTTAGATGTTTGCATTCTCACAATCTCTCCTTGTCTTAATGGTCTGACAGGTCTGCGGGATTTATTATAGTACAACTTTTGTGACTGGCTTTTTCTCAAAAGTGGAGCCTTGACCATGCTGTTGTTCTTTGCATTTGGTATCAATAATTGTTTACTGATCAGAAGAGTTCTAGTCTGTTTGGACATCAATATTTGAGCAGGTGAACCAAACAAATTATCTCAAGGAATGTTTCTGAGGTTAAGTAAGTTAAGAAAAATATTGGTACCATCTCTCTTGGATTTCTCCAAGTACTTCACACTTTGAACTGCAGACTCAGCTAATCCATTGGACTGTGGATACTCAGGACTTCTAGTAACGTGGACAAAGTCCCAAGACTCAGCAAATTTTTTTGAACTGCTGACTTGTAAACTATGTACCATTGTCAGATACAACTTGTGCAGACTACCATGGGCAGAAAAATGTCTCTTCAATTTTGTAATGACAGTGCTAGACGTTAAGTTAGGAAGAAAGTCATTTTCAAACCAATTCAAATAAAAGTCTACTGACACTAAGTAATATTGATCATTCCATTCAAAAATATCAGTAGCAACCACCAACCATGGTAATTCAGGAATCTGGTTTAGCTGAAGCGGTTATTTTTGTTGATGCGATTTTGTGTTGTTGCAAATTGAACATTCTAGAGTTTCCTCCTCTATATTTTTTGACATAGAAGGCCAAAATACTATGCTTCTTGCCCTTCTTTTAGTTGAATCAGTACCCAGGTGACCATGATGCAAAGTTTTGATATATTCCTGTTGTAATGCTGAAGGAATTACCACTTTAGGACCTTTCATGACGATTACATCTTCCACCATAAGCTCATCTCTGTAAGGAAAATACTTCTGTATGTCAAGTGGTAAAATGGATTGTTGTGCTGGCCATCCTTGACTGATAACATGGTTCAGCTTCTGGAGATTTGGGTCTGAAGCTGTATGATTTCTGAGTTCATCAAGACATGATGAGGAAAATTTTCTGACTTCTATGATTCACATGACCTCAAAGTCTGCTTTCTCATTGTCAGGCTGTTCTGTTGCTTGCCTGTGCATGCTTGACAAAGCATCAGCAAGGTACAGAAATTTGCCTTTTGTATAGACAATATTGAAATTTTACTTCTGCAGTTTTAACATCATGCATTGCAAGCATGCTGGGGCTGTATGTACTGGCTTTTTCAGAACTGTCACTAGTGGCTGGTGATCAGTCTCTATTTGGATAGATTTTCCATAAGTATAATTATTGAACTTAAAACATGTGAACACTACTGCCAAAAGCTCTTTTTCAATGTGTACATATTGCATTTCAGTTTGGGTTAAAATTCTGGATGCATAGGCTGCTGCTATGCCTTCTTGAAGACATGCTGCACCAAGGCCATACTTTGAAGCATCACAGAAAAGAGTTACAGGTTTGTGAACATCATAATATCTCAGTGTGGGTGAACTGGCACTTTTCTGCTTCAGAACATCAAATGCTTTTTGGTGTTCTAACCAAGACCAGTTTACATTTTTGCATGTCAACTCATGTAACGGTGCTGAAGACTTACTCAGGTCTGGGATAAACTTTCCTAAATAGTTGACCATACCAAGGAAATGTTGTAAAGATGTGACATTTTCAGGAAATGGCATTTGAAGAACTGCTGCTTGCTTAGCTGGATCTGGTTGTGAGCCAGAAATGGTAAACAAATGATCCACATAGTAACTTCTTTCAGTATGAATTTACATTTCTGAGGATTCAGTTTAACATTTACTTCACTTGCACAGTCTAGAACTTTCTTGAGGTTTCCATCATGTTCATCTTCACCATTGCCCCTACAGTAATGTCGTCTACAATGATAGCACATGGATAACCAGAAAAAATTTGCTCCATTGCACATTGAAATACTTCACTGGCAGAATTTATCCCAAATGGCTTTCTCAAAAATCTGTATCTACCAAATAGTGCACTGAAAGTGGTTAACAATGAAGATATGTGATCCAGCGAAATTTGCCAAAATGAACTCTTTGCATCTAAGACTGAAAAAAACAGTGGCATTTGGCATGAGTGCAGCCACTTCTTCCACTGTATGCATTGGATGATGAGGATATTTAAGCGTTTTTTCAAGTCTCTTGGATCAATACATATTCGAATATCATCTGAGCATTTCTTATGAGCTACCACCATGGAGGATACCCATTCAGTTGGTTCTTTTACTGGAGTAAGGACACCCAAATTTACCATTTTGTCAAGTTCTGCTTTTACTTTGCTCAGCATTGCTACTGGAACCTTCCTTGCTGGTCTGACAACTGGGCTTACTTCATGGTTTAACTTCATGGAATATGTCACTGGAAGTTTACCAAGCTCATCTTTGAAAGTATCAGCATATTCACTAAAAAATATTCTGTGTACAACTATTGTTGTTGTTCAGACTTACATGGTGGAACTCTTTATTAGATGAAATCAATCCCATTCTCAAAATGTCTTTGCGGCCTAACAGTGACTGCACATTTCTTTTGACTATGTAAAACTGCAAGTCATAGCAGTTCCCAGCAGAATGGTATGTGAGAACTACTGCACCATCAGTTTGAATCTCTTCACCACAATAAGCAACTAGTTTTGCACACTTTGCTGAATCAAGTTTCTCACCAGCTTTTACTTTAGCAAACATTTTTTGCTGATATAATATTGCACTTGGATCCGAGCTCTACAGGTTTCCCATTAATTTGTACAGTACAAAATATTTCACTCTTTGCTGCCAACTGATAATCTACTGTATTAACTGTTTCATCTATCACAGAAACACCATCAACATAGAAAGCTTGCTCACACTTTGTATCTGATCTACTTGGTTCTCAGATGCTGTCTTTTAATAAAATTATGTGCCACTTTAGACTTGCAAAGCCTTTTGAAATGATTCCACTTTTTATATTTGTGACACTGTTGACCAAAAGCTAAGCACTTCTCTAGTTTATGTTCATGACTGTCTCCACAATTATGACAGTTAACAGTGATGTTGTTTGGCATACCCTTTGGTCTATATTTCTTTTTCATCTTAGTTTTATGTTGTACATTATCATCATTCACACTGGCAGACACTGCATGAATACTTTTCTCATTCATAAGCATATTTGTATGCTTTTCTGTAAGCTCATGTATTTGACAAATCTCAATGGCTTTGCTAAACATTAAATCACTGTCTCAAAGCAAAAGCTCTCTCATTGCATCATTATTAATACCATACACAAGCCTGTCTGTTATCAACTAATCTTTCAGATCACCAAGTCTGCACATTTTTGCTTTATTTCTTAAGTTAGTAATATATACTGCTATAGTTTCTTCAGGCTTTTGATTTCTTCTCAATTTTTTTTTCAAATACATTTGAATGAATTCCGTAGTATTTATACATAACGTCTTAACTATGTACACTATTTACATTAGCCTGAGACTATAACAGATCTTAATGTATACAGTTACTTTATAAGTATGTCTAGCCCATTATCAGAGTATCTGATCAATTATTGTATAGTGTCAATCAACAATAAGACTTTTCCCCAAGGGTTGTCGATAAATGGCTTTGGATACATTTTTAGTTCTTTAATTTTAATTTCCAATAATGCTGTGGTCTTCAGTAGGCTGTAGAAGTCTTCCAAAGTTGGTATTGTGTTTGTATTCCATCTTCTTGTTATACACTTCCTTAAAATTACAACTATAGTCCATACTAGATACATGTTTGACCTATTCAAATGAGGACCTTCATTCACATGTAATAATAGAAGAGCTTTAGTTAAATAAAATGATTCATTAAATAAAGTTTGTAGAAAGTTATTAATACCATTCCAAAATGGCTTAATTTTAACACATTCAAAGAAAATGTGGTTCCAATCTGCATTGTGTACTTGCTCACATCTCCAGCATACTCCTTTTATGGAAGAACTAATTTTACTGATTCTATCTGGGGTTAAGAATGCTCTGTGCAAGCATTTCCAATTAAAAACTTTCCAGTATTGTGTAAAGGATGTATATTTTATCGATACGATATTTGTTTTAATATCTTCAGTTAACTGTATTGAGTGTCCTTTTGCTATATATTTCCAATATGAGGTTTTGGGTGTTGTTTTATAGTTTATCAATATTTTATAAAATTTTGAAATACTGTTTCCCATGTCAAAGTCGTTATATATGATTTCATATATGTATTTTGTAAATTTAGGTATTTCTTTAAATGAAGAATTGTTAATTATTCTACTTAGATCATGCGAATATGACAGAATACTATGTAAAATTAGCCAGTCCTTTTGTGGGATTTTGTATGTTGTTTTTATTACTTGCATATCTAAAACCTTTAGTTCTTTGATACATTGGAGCCAACAAACAAATCCTTTCTGTTCCCAAGAATTAATAATCTCTCTATATATTTTATGTGGAAAGTTCTTTGTGACTATAAATGGTGTTCAAAGATCAAACCAGATTTTTAAATCTGTATTTGCATTAACAATTTTCCTAAATGAGTCAATGTAATAATTAATCATACGAGTTTTAGTGGATTTAGTTATGTTATATTGCATACTAATACATAATATGTGCCATGGCAAATTGTTTTTATCTGTTATTTGAATTTTTTTTGTAAATCAAATTCATTTATTGATATTACAGTTAGTAATTCTTTCCAATTTACAGAGTAATTTGGACTTATCCAATCTGAGATTGTTTTAGATATTGATGCTTTTATATATGTTTCTATATCAGGAAAGTTTAATCCTCCCTGTTTCCATGGTCTGATATGATGTATTAAAGCTATTCTGTTTCTTTTGGGAAACCATAAAAATTTTATTAGGCATGAATTTATTTCTTTAAGTATAGTCCCGTCTGGTAACTGCTGTATTGCCATGGCTATATATAGGATCTTGGGCAGTAAAACCATTTTTATTAACTGTAGTATATCGTCAAAAGTTAATATTATTTTGTTCCATTTTTCCACAGAGATTTTAATTGTATTGATGATATTATTGTAGTTTTTTGAGACTAATTCATTATTATCCTTGCATAACTCAATTCCTAGATATTTTAACGTAGATTCTTGTTTCCCTATGATGTGATCCCCCTTAGTCTGCCATTCTTTTTTTTTATTTAAAAATAAAAATTTTGATTTTTATTCATTGAAATGGAGTCCTGAAGTCATGTGAAATTTGTCAATTAATATATCTAATTCTTCTAATGTCTGTTTTGTATTAGATAATGTTAATAATATGTTATCAGCAAATAGCATTATTTTAGAGTTGTATTGTTCATAAACATCTATTCCTTTGGTTTTTATATTGTTATAAATTGAATCTGACAATATTTTGATAGCCAGAGCAAATAGAATCGGTGACATGGGACATCCTTGTTTAGTGCCTTTTGTTATATGTATAGATTCAGATGTAAAAGGACCTAATTTGACATACGCTAAATTATTTGTATATATATTCTTTAGGAGATGAACAAAGGATGCAGGAAATTCAAATAGCATTAGGATTTTGAACAAATAATCCCAGTTTAGGGAATCAAAGGCTTCCTCTATATCTAAGCCAATTATGAGTGTTTCTTTATTTTCTTTATTAACATAATCTATAAGAGAAATTATCCTTTAAATATTGTCATGTGTGTCTATAATATATAAATCCAATTTGATCATTATTTATTGTTTTGGATAGTGGTATTTTCATTCTGTTAGTTAATATTGTCATAAATATCTTATAGTCATTATTTAATAATGATATAGGTTTATATGAGATACAAAGGTTTGGGGATTTGTTTTCCTTTAGGATTGGTGTGATTAAGGAATATCTCCAAGAGGGTGGTATTAAAGCTTGTGACTGAATTTCTAATAGAGTTTTTTGGAAGAGGGATAGTATCGTTGTAGGAAAAAGTTTATATATTTCCATAATTATGCCATCTATATCCAGAGCTTTATTGTTTTTACCCTCTTTTATTGTATCATTTCTTTGTGGGATATGGGTGCTTACAAATCTAGTTTAAATTGTTCTGGTATTTTTTTTTACATTAGAACATTTTTCATCTAGATTTAACTGATCAATATGTATATTTTCTTTTTGGAAATGTTCCATATAGTGATTTCTATAGGCATCAAGAATGTCGCCTATATCCGAGACATTTTTTCCTTTCTCTTCTTGGAAAATACTTTTAATGTTATTAGCTTTTGATTGTATTTTGATTCTTGTGGATAAATTATGTAGATATTTGGGAGAAGTGGCCAAGGTATTAAGTTTTAGTTTTTCTAAAGCTAATTAGTTTTATGTGTTAGAATTTTGTTGTATTTATTGTTTAATATTTCTACTTTCTTTTTCATCTCCAAATGATTTTGATTTTTTCAGCTTTTACTGACAAAAGTTTGGATTGTAGATCTAATAATTCAGAATTCCATTCTCTGATTTTTTTATACCAAGTTAGGGTTTTACCATATATGTAAGCTATTAATGAGTCCCATATCATTATTTTATTTATCTCTGTGGTGTAATTAATATCTAAGAAAAAACTGTAATTCAGATAATAACCAGGATTTGAACTCTTTAATTTTAGTTATATATGCTGAAATTCTGGAGTTAAAGATTAATGGTTTGTACCCATTTTGAAGTTTTAGTATCAATGAATTGTGGTCTGAAAAGGGGCAGGGAGTGATTGAGAAATTAAGGATTTTAGAGTGTAAGTCATGGGCAGCAAATATTTTATCTATTCTAGTTTGAGTACCAAATCTGTGATCTTGATGGGAAAACAACAAAGATTTATCTTCTTTAAATTTGAAAGTATCTACAAGATGAAATGATTCTACCCACTTGTTTAAAGCTTTTGATACAACAGATGTACACAGCGGTCTTTTATTTGTAGTTTCAGAAATATCAAATATACAGTTAAAATCTCCTCCTAATATTAAGTTGCCTTTATAATTATTGGAAATGAAATCCAAGTGTTTTTTAACAGTTCCTGTTCCAATGCCTGGGAATCAGTATAGATTGGCTAGGGTCCATATTCTGTTATTATATTTACTATTATTATTACTATTACTAATGCCATTGCGGTGGTGGTGCTGCAGTAGCATTGTCGCCTCACAGTAAGCCGCTGTCCAGTTCGATTCTCAGCTAGGGCGTCTTCTGCGTGGAGACATGCGTGAATGGGCGCACCTTCGTTGAAGGTTGTGCGGCAGAGCTGGCAACTCGGTACGTAAAAATTAACTGCCAATCATTAGCGGACCGGAGTTCCACTGTGGCAACCCCTAATCGGGAAAAGCCGAAAGACACAACATTACTATTACTAATGCCATAAGGCCTTCTTTATCTTCATACTTATAAATGATTTCTGGGTTAATCGCATTTGTTTTCCATAAAATTATTACCCCTTTTGTCTTTGTCTTATAAGTGGATTGCACCAATATCATATATTCCTTAGGATTCCATTTGTAATTGTCATTTGTTTTGAAATGAGTTTCTTGAAGGAAGACATTTTATGCTTTGTTCAATTTTAAATATTTCAGTAGATTTGATATCTTGCTAGGATTGTTTAAGCCATTGGTATTTAAAGATAATAAAGTTAAATCCATCTTAGATTATTTAGACCATGTATTTTTTGTTTTATTGTGACTATTAAACATTTTCCACTGATAACTATAAAGTATATGTTTGAGCTTTTAAAAGAACTGATCAGTTTTATACTTTGAGTGTTTACCAATAAAGTAATGTTTTGGTCAGGCATACTAAAAAGGTTTTTGTGAAATAAATTTAAATTAATAAATGTTAACAAAACACAGATCCCCACTAGCCATGGAATAAAAATCATTCCTAATCTGATGGATAAACCTAAGTCCATCAGATTATCACTCATACCTTGACAATCCAGAACATCTGTGCTTCATGAATTGAATTATCATATGGAGTATATTTGTAATAGAAATAAGCAATATTTATATTATTTTGAACAGATATAGTACTATTGTAGATTAGACAGAATTCTAATACAATATAAATATCTACTTATTGTATAAGCAATTAATATTTACATGAAAGATAGATGACAAGCAATTCAATCATCGTAAAGTAGGATGTATCATATATAAAACCTCAGTAAAAGATTATAGCACACAGTTATTTAACATATTCATCCTTATTGATGAAGTCTTTCAAAACATTAATTACTTAATATAAATAGATGTTAATATTTATACCTAATGTTTATAAAATCTCATCAAGTTATGGGTGGGAGGATGACATAATGGTTAATGTGTTTACCTTAAAGACACAAGGTGCAGGGTTTGATTCTCACATGGGGTAAATGGCTAGGCTTCAAATGGCCCAAAAAGGGCAGTTAGCCTAGTACTAACCTATGAACAATGTATTTCATTGTTTGCTAGCATTTAAGTAATCACTTTGTTTGTTCCTAACTTACTTAAAGCATCAAGTTTGTTTTATGTGAACATTGATTAAAGTTAGTGCATTTTAATTATCAGTGCATCCCTCTTCCCCACATTTCCAACACATAAGGATTTTCATATCTGTTACTTTTTATTATAAAATGAGTGTAATTATAGGTTAAAAACAACAAATTCACTTATTGTTATTAATGATTACACTTTCGCTTTCCATATTCATAAATTGCCATTTTATGGCATATACTGAAAGTTTTTAGATTTAAATGGCAACATTCTATTTTGTATAATCAGCAAAGGTTAAACTGAGTAATTATTGTCAATTTAATACTATTTGTTCAGAATCTGATTGTTACATTCTGTGACATTCCTAGTTCAGGCTTCTGTTGTTTCCCTTGAACAACTTTGTCAGTTTGATGTCATGTATAAAACATTAGTTACCTTGGTAACAGCTTAAGTATTATGTATGGTCAAGATGGGTTACAAAACCACATTTCAAGTTAAAGCAATTATATGACTTGTTATGCACATTTACTTATATGAGAAAAATCATCATTGATGTTCCATATAGTGTATGTCATTTATGACAAGTTAAAACAGTAGTGTTATTATACACAAGCCCATATTATTAAACTGTCTATTGTCAATGTAATACTATTTGTTCAGAATATGATTGTCACATTCTGTGACATTTCAAGTTCAGGCTTCTATTGTTTTTTTTGAACAATTTTGTCAGTTTGATGTCATGTATAAACATTAGTTACCTTGGTAGCCGCTTAAGTATTATATATATGGTCAAGATAGGTTTCAAAAACTACAATTCAAGTTAAAGGAATTACATGACTTGTTATGCATGTTTACTTATATAAGAAAATCATTATGCTTCCCCTTGATGTTCAGTGTAGTGTATGTCATTTATGACAAGTTAAGACGGTAGTGTTATTGGGTCTACCTGACAACGTCGACAGCTCAGAACGCCGACACCGAGAACACCGACGCCAGAAGATCGACAATTGAGAAGACCGACGGATGAAAACACCGACGCTGAGAACACCGACATGGGAAAAGGCTGTGTAAGTATGCGGTAGTGACGGACGTTAGGGTGCGAGTAAGGTAAGTGTGCGATATTGACGGTCTGTAGGGATAGGGGTGGGTTAAGTGAGTTAGGGTTAGGGCGCGGGTTAGGTAAGTGTGCGGTAGTGATAGTCTTTGGGTTAGGGGAGTTAGGGTTAGTTAGGTAAGTGTGATAGTCTTTGGGTTTTAAGTGAGTTAGGGTTAGGTTAGGTAAGTGTGTGATAGTGACGGACCTTAGGGTTAGGGTTTGGGTTAAGGTTGTAGATAGTTGTGTATGTGAGGTTTAGTGTGGGTTTGTAAGGATTTTGTGTGCTTGTGTTGTGTGTGTGCTTTTGGACAGGGGATTTGTTTTGTTTGTTGATTGTCATTATTATGGTGTGTTGGGCATGTGAGGTTTCGTGTTTGTGAACTGTCGGTTATGTGGTGTCAGTGATTTCGTTGTCGGGCATGTGAGGTTTCGTGTTTGTGAACTGTCGGTTATGTGCTGTCGGTAAACTGGTTGTCGATGTTGTGGCTTGTCGACCTTGTGAACTGTCGGTTATGTGGTGTCGGTAAACTGGTTGTCGATGTTGTGGCTTGTCGACCTTGTCAGGTAGACCCGTGTTATTATACACAAGCCCATGTTATTAAATCTTGTCTTTAATATCTAAATTTAGTATACTGCTTCATCTTATATGACGATTATATATTTTATGTCTAGCTTTACTAAAATAATACATTACATAACTGTGTTTTTTTTTTTGTTGTTTAGTTATTTGAGAGACCACAAGCTGTAATGCTTATTCTTATTATTAGCTCCTTCCAAGCATGTTTATACAGTCCATAGACTTTAAATTATGAGACCCTTCTAGTTTCTTATTTGTTATAAATATATTTCCATCCTTACATACACACATATCAGTACTTCAAGAATGGGCAACAATACCCATCCAGTTTTGCCATTATACTATTCACTAGTTCATGTGGTGTGATTTCAGGCTGTTCTTAAAATATCCAAACCAATATTTGTACTGTTCCATTTTACCAGCCTATTCTATGCAGTGGCCACTCTGCCTGTGAATCACTCAACACACCTTCCATTCCCACAGATATTTCCACAAAGGAAATCTGATGACTTTCCAGCATTTCCCAGCAACCCCAAACATCCCTAGAATCAGCTATCCCCATATGCCCAACACGTCTGAGCAAGCTCACCTCCCAGACTACTGCAAAGGTTACTGCACAAGACCAAGTGCTCTTAGTCTTTCACAATAACTCAGACTTCCACTCTTATATAAGTCCTTAATGTGTTTGGACCAAAATACATTTTAAATATAAAATTGCGCTTATTATTATTAATTTTTTTTTATCAAGAATCAACTTGAGCTAAACAAAGTGTTGGGAGACTATCAATATGTGCACGTGGTTTAAAACAGCCCTTTTATTATATATATATATATGTATATATATATATATATATATATATATATATATATATATATATATATACGTATATATATATATATATATATATATATATATATATATATATATATATATATATATATATATATATATATATATATATATATATATATATATATATATTTATTTATTTTTTTAAACCAAAAACATTGCCAAGAATCATCTCCTCAGAGCCATTAAGCATTATCACTACTCTGTCTCTGTTACCATAGCAACCTGGGAGCATCTGTTTCTGTTAGTGTGTCTGTGTACTACATACCAGAGGCTCATGATGCACCTGAAGCAAAGATTCACTTCACTGCATCTTCAAGCCTAAATTCCCTCCCTTTCAGCGAGGCAGCATCCAGGAAAAGAACAGAGATGAAACAGATAAAAAAAATAAAATAAAACTCCCAACAAGCCGCCACAACAAGAGACAACACATTCATCCAGTCTTCCCACCTCTCACTCAGCAAATGTATAAACAAAATATTCTCTGCCAAAATATCCCAAATCACAGCTCCATCCACCCCCTTCCCCTGGATCCAGGCTAAAACACCAAATGTCTCTTCCTAATACACAAGCAGCAGTAAACCTCGATCACAAGCCACACCCCACAGCTTCCCGGAGATGAAAACGGCAACATACAACAGCTGCCAGACACAGCTGCATCCAGACACATGATGTCAGGCTTGATCAAACAGCACTCAAAGCTATGATACCTGCCATAATTGATATTAACTATGTTTAGACTGAATAATAATGACATTTGCACTAGCTGCCAGACACAGCTGCATCCATGCACACCATATCATGATTGATCAAACAGCACTCGTAGCTGTGATACCTGCCATAATTGATATTAACTATATTTAGACAGAATAATGATGACATTTGCACTAAGAGCTTGCTACTATTATTCAACCAGGAGATACATGACATTTCTAAATCATACTTTAACTGAAGAAGGCATTAGTCTCCATGACAGCATTTTTTTTCAAAGCACTGTACTGTTACTGCTATTATGTATGATGTTAATTTGTTAAATTTGAGTCTGAACTCTGATGAATGATACCTTGTTAAATTAGTTAATTAATTACTTAAATTATTATAAGTAAAAACAATGAAAAATGAATAACATAAGTATTCATTGAGTTCAAGTAGGGGAATAGAAACTTCTATGTTTACATTACATGTTGCTTTGTTTGGCTTATATATAATGTAAATAGTAACCCATCTTGACCTACCTTTGTTTGTGAAAAATTATTGGACTCCTTGAACATTCTGAATAAATCATTACTGTTTCGTTTCTCAGTTGTTTAAGAAACCCTCCTTTTTTAAAATAAAAATAGATGACAAGTGATGTACCATATCAGTTGATACTTTGAGAGATGTAGTTGTAAGAGTTATTTTTTGGGACAGCTATTTTGGGATCAGTTTTTTGTTTCTTCTTTCTAGCATCAGTCCAAGGATTTGTTTCTTTTATTCTGTTAAGAGTAGGGGCCATCCATTCCATTTCTTCTGGGTTAATCACTATGTTGTTGTTTTTGATGACTATAGTAGCTTCTTCTAAGTCATTAAAGGTTCTCATCTCATTGGCAAAAATATTTTTATCTTGGCTGGAAAGGCCAGCTGTGCTTTAATGTTGTTTTGTTTCATCAGTTTTATTATTGTCCAAACTTTTTCCTTTGTTCTAGTATTCTGGAAGAATAATCATTGTCAAACCTTATCAGGCTTTGATTGTTTTTTAAGGGTGGTTTTCTCCAAGCAGATTTTAATATTAGTTCCTTGTCCAGAAATGAAAGAAATTTTATAACTATGGATCTAGGTGGAGTATTTGTTGAGTTAGAAGCAAGTTTCCTCGGTGCTGTATGTGCCCTTTCAATTCCAAATGAAAGTCCCTCTTTCAAGTCTAAAAAATCAGGAATCCAGGTTGTTAAGAATGAAATAATGTCTTCTACTTCAGTGTTTTCAGGCAGACCAAAGATCCTTATGTTGTTTCTCCTTTCCCTGTTTTCTAAGTCACCTGTTTTGTTAAGCAGCCATGTATTCTGTTTAAGCAGAAATTATTTTTGGAATTCTCCTTCTTTGAGTCTCCCTTCAATGTCATTTAGAGAAGTCTCTATATTTGTTATTTTTGTATGGTGTTGCTGTAATAGTTCCTTAAGAGTATCAGTCTGTTTTTGAGAATTTAATTTGAGGTTTTCTAAGTCATATTTAAAGCCATCTTCAAAGATAGTTCCTGTAAGGTAGAGGTCATCAATTGCAGTTCTTTTTTCAAAGCAGCATCTGGATGAGAATCCCTTGAGTTGTTCATATTCAGTGACTCAATATATCTCCAAGTTACTTGACAGGAAAATTTTTGTATATCTCCACCAAAATTGATATTTATGTAGTTTATTAGTTTATATATAGATTTCTGATGTTATAAACTTGAAAATAATAAAATTTTCCTATATTATTATACTAGTTCATGAAAATCTACTGCCAATCATTAGTGGACCGGAGTTCCGCTGTGGCGACCCCTAACCGGGAAAAGCCAAAAGACAAACAGCAACAATTATACTAGTTTATGGAGCTCTCCAAATTCACTGCTTTCAGTTGGCCATCTAGGCTCTGCCCCCTGTTTTCATTTCTTGTGTAAAACATGTGCATTTCCACTGTAATATTTGTTTGGGGGTTACACATTTCTCTAAATTTACATTTTAAGCACTCAGGGTCTTCCCACGTTTCAGCTTGTATCACGATATGGTGGTTCTTCCCCTCCCCTGCATACATGGCAGGTGCTTACACAAATGAACATTCCCTCTCAATGGCTTCCGAGCCAGCTAAATTAAGTATGAATGCCTTTGTCCAATGTGTCTTTATCAGAAAATGCAGCCAATTCTTAGCAACATTATCATCAAACACCAGTGGGTGGGTCTATATTATCTAGTCGAACAACCAAAATGTTGACTACCCTTTCATCGACACATATGTGTCAAACCTGCACTTCAGCAAACGGCCAAATCATCAATTTCTTTCAAAGGGAAAGAAATCGGTAGCCAACTACACATGACACATTATAACAAACACTCTCCCTAACTAAATATACTAACTCCGAGATAGCACTACAGTGGGGAAAAGGGCAGATTTAAAAGAATGGCCTACCGATTTCTTTCCCTTGGAAAGAAATCAATGATTTGGCCATTCGCTTAAGTGCAGGTTTGACACATATGCGTTGATCAAAAGGTAGTCAGCATTTCGGTTATTCGACTAGATAATATAGACTCCAGTGGTCCAGGTCTGTGAAATCTGTCTGCAATAACAACAAAATTTGCTTAAATATAAGCATAGACCAGGTACTCGTAATTATGCCCAACTGCACAACAATCTCTCTGAAAAGGCTATATTTCAACACTACAAACACTGTGAACATTCCAAAAACTTTGGATACTTTGAAAAGTTTTGGTTAACGCAAGAAAGTAGTACATTGTGAAAAAAATCCAGTTGTTTTAGCCTTTCCATACATTTTAAACATTTCAGAAGTTATTTCAATCACTTCTGTAATTATTTCAAATACTTTTATCAGTATGTCACTATTTTGGACATTTTGTTTATCACAGTAATTATTTTGAAGATTTTGAATGCTTTGTCACTTATTCAATGACTGAAAAATCATTTAAACAAGTTTAATTACCCTTGACCTGTTTGCAAGTTGGCTCCTGTATATTTCTCCACTTCTAACTGCGTGCCTCATGGTTTGTAACAAGCTTCAACAACGGATCCCATTCTGACACCATGTTGCACGTTTCATGTATTTAAATGAGACACTGAGGTTAGGTATTCATTCAAGTCATTTATTGTACATAAACACATCATGAGCTGTAACTGGAACGTATACTTCGAACTTCATAAACTGATTGACTTGTTACTTCAAACACACTCACATATGCATCTCCATTCATGCCTGCATTCATCCTGACTGACTATACAAAATGGAACTGATATTGCACATGCTCAGTAACTTATATACACGTGCTATCCTATCTAGCTACAGTGTGTGACTAGGTACAATCCACAAAATGATTTACACTACCCTTCCTAAAAACATTTTGTGTTTTTTTTTTACCATATAGTTTGGACAAATTGTCAAAACAAGAAAACACTTCCCAATTCTTTTCCACAAAATTTCTAATACTGATGTGGTCAACCGTAAAGGTAGTAATAAAAGAGCGTATGTACCCATCCTTGTCATCCTGTTTAAAACTCGTGTTTGACTTTTGTAAGACCTGGTCAGATAACAGAAGTGGTTGAAAGACCCTTCTCTTCTTCATGGAAATTTTATGTACTAAACAACGAGGATAACCCCTGGTGTGTAACATAAAGGCCAAATTATCAGTTTCACTGGCAAATGTATCATCTTTGGAGACCATTCAGTCTGACATATTGCCCTTTGACCAAACCTATTTTTTTTATGTTTGGGATAGCAAGTGTGTAGTATAATAGCCCACTAGAATATATGGGCTTTCTATAGATGTTGCTTACAATTCTCTTATTGATTATATCTTTGCTGATTTCAGTGTCCAAGTAATTGATTTTGTAGGGGTTATAAGTAAATGTAAATTTCAAAAAAGATGTGCTGTTAAGATAGTTAATGAACAGTGGGATTTCACTGATGGATTTATTCCAAACAATAAAGATATTGTCCAAATATCAGATGTAAGTGTCCCAAGGTGGTAAACTAAAATAACTGAAAACATATTTTTCTCCCACTGAAGCATTATGATATTCACAAAAATGGGGACATGTGCGGCCCCCATAGTGGCCCCTTTAGTTTGAAGGAAACACTGTCCTTCAAAATAAACAAAGTTGTTTTTAAGAACTGTTTCTGATAGTGTATCTAGGATGTTGATCTCATTGTCAGCCAGTTGAGTAGATTTGACTAGAAACTCATGAAACCATTCCAATTCTACATCATGTGGGATGACATTGAACAGGTTAATAACATCAATAGTTAAAAACACAGTGTCTTCAGAAAAACCTAGGTGTCTTAACTTAACCAAAAAAATCCCATGAATTGCTACACAAATGTCCAAATGGTTCAAGGGTCATTTTTAACATTACATCAATGTATTTGGCCAAAGGATGAGTCTTGGACTTGCTGGCATTAACAGTAAATCTCATGGGTGGATCTTCTATACATTTATGTATCTTTGGGATTCTGAAGAGCACAGGCACCAAGGGAAACTTTGTCTTCAAAAAAAGCAAAAGATCATAACTTATTTGTCCTTGGTCAAATATGTCCTGCAACACCCAGTTGATCCTCGAGTAAGAAATGTTAACACAATTTATGGAGGATTCGTCATAATCATCAAATAGAATTCACAGAGGGAAGATGTGGCAGTTCCTCTGGTCCTCTGGTTTTCCTGGGGGTGAGGGATTGGCTGGAAAAGGGAAAATAACTCCTCATGGCTACCTGGATGACAGTTGTGCCACAAACGGCATTTGCCCCAGTGATGAATGGGTAGTAGAGACCATGGCTAGAAGTTCAGTAGGTATGTGAAATGGTAAAAAGGATACAAAAAAGTCAGCTACAAAGGGTTCCAGGATGATTTTATTTAGCTTTCTAAAATTGTTTTGTGTTATGGTGTGTAGCTCATTTTTCTTTTTTTTTTTTTTTGAAAATGCAGTGAAGTTTTTAAGTTGTGCCAGGGGAAAAAAAACATTTACAGAAACACAATTTTCTGTCATTTCTGCACCTGTGTTAGGTTTTTGTGTACCTTTTTGGGAAGAAACAAAAAGAAAATTTGAAAAGATATTATTCAGAAAAATGGATGTGCTTTAAGTTTTAGCTTACTATCCTTCTGTTTGGATGATAGCACACATTTTTGACTGAAATGTCTTTTCTTTTTTTAATTGCTACTAGAGGTAGCAACATCCTTGACCTGGTCATTACTAACATGGGCGACTGTTGCTCTACACCAATGGTCATCTCCTCCCTGGTTAGATCCAACCACAAACTAATCACCTTGGAAATCCACATCCCTCCCACCCCCCCACAAAGGTAACCACTATGAAAAACTTCTCCAAAGCTAACTCTGGGCTCCTAAAAACAGAGGTGGCTAACTTCACGGCACCCATGCAAATGGAGAATAGTTGTATGACCTCCGAATCATACGCCAATGCACTGTACAAACACGTACACAAATGGATGGATCTCGCCATACCCAACAGAACCAAGATGCTCTCCTCCAAAAAATGTAAGCCAATCTGGCAGCCCCCTGCCATAAACAAACTTTACAACAGAAGGAGGAAACTGATGTGGATTAAGGTGAAGTCCCAAGACTGGAAAAACTCCCTTATCAGCCTCAACAAAAAGTTGACATCCCTCATTAAATCCTCTAAAGCTAGCTATGAAAACAGAATTGCAGCAAATAGTAAAGATAACCACAAGACCTTCTATAGTTATATAAAGAATCTCCATGGCAATACCCAGATTTTCTCTGAACTACTGCACAATGGTACCTCCTATAATGAGCCAACAGATATTGCCAGTATACTGCCCGACAGATTCAGTGCCAACTTTACCCCCCCAAAAGGACCAATCACAATACCAGTAGATTGCCAGACTCCCAGTATTACTGCTGCACAGGTTAAAACAGCACTGTCCAAGGCCAAGAATACAGCTTCTATGGGACCTGACAATATCCCTGGCTGTGTTCTACATGAACTGCAGAGTGAACTGGCACCTCACCTGTGTGCCCTGTTCAATCACAGCCTCACCTCAGACTTTGTCCCTAACAAATGGCACATGGCTACAGTCATCCCTCTCCACAAAGGAGGAGCAACTACAGACCCTGGGAACTATCACCCCATTAGCCTGATGAGCCTGATATGCAAAGCTATGGAATGCATCATCATGAACCTAATAAACAAGGATATAGGGAATCTCCAAACACTGGATCCCACACAGTTTGGTTTGTGAAGGGTAGATCATGCTTGCTCAGCTTGGTCGACTTCTGTGAGTCAGTCACCAGAGCTGTGGATGAAGGTAAGGTGGTTCATACAGCCTACTTTGATATGGCCAAGGATTTTGATACCATTACCCACTCAGGAATCATAGAAAAACTCACTAAGCTAGGCATCAACCCCTATATCACTAGGTGGGTTGCAAACTGGCTCACAGATAGAACCCACAGTGTGAAAGTAGCTAACTCCAAGTCAGACAGCTGACTAATCTTGAGTGGAGTCCCACAGGATTCGATCCTGGGTCCTCTCCTGTTTGTTATCTACTTCTCTGAAGTCCAGGACAACACAAAGGGACTCTGGCTGACAAAGTTCGCAGATGATTGCAAGTTGGGAGCTATTATTAACTCCCCAAGTGATGTGGACATCCTACAGAATGGCCTCATTTAGACCAACGACTGGTGTCAGAACCATGACCATAAGCTCAATGCCAAAAAATGTGTTGTCATCCCCTTTTGGAAAAATCCGGTTCCCATGAATTACTACACTGATGGTAGTCCACTGAACACAGCAGGCATTATAAGAGATCTGGGAACACAGGTTGACAGCAACCTCTCTTTTGATCACCACATTGCCACTGTGGTCAGAAAGTCCTTCTATGTGGCACATCTCATTACTAAGGGTTTTGCATCTAGGAAGAAAGAGGTCATTGTCTCCTGCTACTCTTCCCTCATTAGGCCAGTCATCGAGTACAATGCTCCATTTGGCATGTACCTCACTAGACACCTACAACTGGAGAGGCCGCAAAAGTACCTCACAAAGAGGATCCTAGGCCTTAACCACTTGTCCTGTATGGACAGACTCAAAAAACTCCAACTATTCTCTGTCTCATATCGCCTACTTAGAGGCAATCTCTGCTTGACTTACAAAGCCATGTCTGACCCAGCTCTGTTAGAAATGCTACATCTAAAGAAATCCCAATACTTCCGCACTACACGCTCCAGAGACCTTAACCTCATTACCACAATTAACAGAACATGATGTAGGGACAGGTTCATAACCCAGAGACTGCCCGTGCTATGGAATAGACTTCCCATACATGTCAAGCATGGCACCTCGCTGACCCTCTTCAAGAGAAATCTTGATGAGTGGATGGGAAACAGAAAATTCACCCCGGGGATAACTCCGGTGGCTCTACTCGACAGAGGCACTGGGAACTAAGGTCGGGTGGCACTATGCCAGGGTAATTTTATGGCTAGGCTTGTAAAGGCCCCAGGGCCATTAGCCTAGTACACACCTATGAACCTATGAACCTAAGTGGGGTTTATTAAGCTGAACATTCCAGAAGCATTATTAAAGAATACCACCCACTAGATCATGATGTAAGCTAATCAAAGGTTAGGATTTGTCTTAATTAGCATAACTGATACCATATATTTATTCATTTCATTTCATTCTCTGATAGCCTACTTAATCCAGTGCATGAGCACAATGGAGTCAGAGCCTATTCTGGCACTCAGCGGGTGTATGACAAGGAACTTTTCTTGACTGTGCATCAGTCTCTAGCATGACACACATAAGATCAGTCATATACAGCATGGACAATTTGGAAGATCATCAATTCACCTACAACACATATTCAGGATGTGAGAGAAAACCACAGCACCTAACAAACCCCCATGTGGATAAAGGGAGGATGTGCAGACTCTTCACAAAAGCCACCCCAGCTGAGAACCAAATTGGAGAACCAATTGCTGTGAGATAGCAGTGCTAAGTGCAGTATCAGTCATGGTTGATTTGGTTTGATCATGAGTGTGAAGCCTTTTGCTTCTTGTGTATGCTAATCTCTTCCCCTTCTTGTCTTTTGGTACTATTACTTTGTAGTACAGATAGAACAAAAGTGGGAAGACACATGTGTAAAGTAGGTATGCTTTTCCAAAGGAAGTGGCTTGACTTGTTTCTCTCTTTTTTGTTATATGTGGCTGTGGTGACTGCACTTGTGCCAGTTAACAGTGTTATCATTATTCCAGCTGCTGAAGTCTTGTTCAGGGGCCAGACCTTTTATAGTGAAGAATGCTCAATTTACAATGTGCCAACTGTTGCCCTGCCCAATTAGTCTGCATGTTTTGAATGTAAATGACCTTTTATTATGTAATGTAAATTAATCAACAGGCTGACTCTGCTACTGACTGTCTGATTTTTGCTAGCTATGATATAGTTGCAATTAACTATTTGCTCTTTTCACATCAACTACTGTCACCAATACACATTGATTAATTAGGGTTAGGTCCAGCATTCAAAGCTTTTACTCATTTTCAATTTATTTTTCCTGAAGATGCATTTATTTATTTGTTTGTTTGTTAACTTGGACAGTGGACTGATGCTTAAAGGACCCATTTCAGCAACAGTCCAGAGCAGCGGCAATTATAGCCTATGCATTCAGAACACAAATGTGCAGAATTAAAGTACTTTTCAAAGGATCTGAATGCATTGGCTCCTTGGAGTAGAGAGATAAAGCCGTGACTATGACCTGAATGACCTGAGTTTGGTGGGAATTGAGTGGCCAATGGCAGTTTGACCATCCTGGGAGGAAAGACTGGTGGCCTAGTCAGCTGTTTGCCACTTAACACTAGATGCTTGCTGGTGACACAGATCAGTGAGGAACTGTATGTATGGGTTTTGCAATTTCAAGCTGGCAATGGTAGCTCCCCCTGCATGGTCGTGGGAACATGCATGCACAGGTGTGAGTGTAGGACTGCCCTCATGGTAATGTGGGTGCTCATGTTAGCCACCAGGGGGATGGGATAGGACTAATTAGAAAATGCCCTGGCTACTTGAGTTAATGAAAGCCTTGGGCTTGGCCTTTGGCAGGTGATAAGAAGTGGTAGCAGTACGGGCTGAGATTGGATCTCTGGTGAAAGCTGCTTTTCCCTGCTCATCCTTTAAGCTGCTAGTCAGGATGGTTTTCTGAGGGGTGGGGCTGTAGAAGAATGATGGTCCTCAGAGAGCTGCAGCACCTAATAACCTTCATGTCTGCCTAGGTGACAACTCCCTTTATGTGGCTCTCACCCAAGTCAGTGGGTATGCTGCCACTGTTAATGAACAAAAGGGCTGAAATTAATGGGAGGAGAAGGCCCGATGGTTGTTAGATTGGGAGACAAAAAGACTTGTAGAACAAACAAAAGGATTTGCATGTATATGACATATGACTTTCAACTTAATTTCTTCTTGCCATTCAGCAACAGCTGCCCAACATGAAGCTGGAAACTTCTTCCCTTTCTGTTTTAGTATATACAACTGAAAGAAAAACAAGCAAACACGTATTTAAAGAACAATCACAAGGTTAAAACAAGGTTACATATGCAATCATTCTTAGAGGTTCTTATACTGTGCACAGTCACATTAGGGCTTAATATTTGAAAGGCTCATTGAAATGCAGATGTACATTCAGGATAAAATGAGATGCAGTGTATGAAGCATTTTGTAAATAATTAGTCATAATCAAGCACGCAACACCGGGCTCAGTAATCATCTATAAGCCAGAATGGTTACATTGCAGAGTGGAAAATGAACCATGTATCTCATAGAGCAGTAGATGCATGTATGACATAGCAAATTCACCATAACTTCAATCTATCAAAGTATGAGTGGGAAGAAAGTAAGAAAGTTAGAGAAGGTGAGTGGGGGGAAAAGAAAGCAGGTACATGTGGACAGAGAGTTTAACAGTCACTTTCTAGAAAAGAAGAGCAAGTCAGTGTAACTTCTAACAGTAAAGGAAGATTAACCTAGGCATTTGGGCGTAGTGGTTGAAGACATGGTCACTATCATGCAGTTTGGTGGATGTCTTTATAAATATAATGGCATCCCAAACATAACATCATATTGAGTAATAATGTTCTCTAGTTTTGAGACAACAAGCAATGATCAAGGAAGCCATAATTTTACTTTTACCCAACAGAAAAAGCAAACCACTAGCATCTTGATTAGCTCACAGCCAAAATGGAATCAAGATGCAAGAAACCCATGATAAATCGTACAGGATGACTTTTTTTACAGGGTGTGGGCCTGATCATTCAGACCTGTTTTCAGCCTTGACTTCATTACATAAAACAATTCTATTACACAAAATGCACAACATAATAAAAACTGCATAGAAAATAAAGTATAAGTGCATGAAATGATAATACAGAGTTCAAGGACAACACTTTACACTATCATTAGTCTATTGGCCACATTTTTCAGTGAATTATTTTCCCCATCTTGGCCTGAATGTCATCTGCTACTTCTGCAGAATCAGAGTTCTACATTAAGTGAGCTACACGTTTGTCTAGGAGAATGAATCATTTTGTTAATAACAGACTTGCATGTGTAATCAGTTTATGTGAATAAGTAGGATTTAATACCTTGTATAAATTTAACAATGGCTTGTAGGAGGTTGACAGTGCATTCCAAAGGACGTGTAATGAATCACTCTGTCTCCTTTGGTTGACATGCAAAATATCACAACCAACACATCTAACTTCAATAATAATGGCAACTCAAAACATCCTATAACAAAATACTGTATTTTATTCAATCTTTTGCAGACCATTCTGTGAAAATATTTTATCAGTTATGAGCTGTCTGCTTTAATTAATTTTTTTTTAACTTGATTAATTTATTCTTTTGCAATCACAGAATTTAATTTATGACTTAGTACTATTTTATTAACTCTTTGCACCTGTTGAATTAACTCTTTACTTTTATTGATTATTTTATATCAAAAGATTATAGATAGACTAATATCTATAAGAGACAAGAACTATGTGCTACTCCAAGCATTTATACACTGCTGAAAATATACAGTTTCAGTGTCATTTTAACCATAACATTGTCGTCATGTCTCTGAACTGCCCATTAACATCTTGGTTGACAATGAAGTAAACATATTAAACAGTTTGGTAAAGTACTGAACTGGGCTTAGATAATAAATATTTGAATGCAATTATTTCAGTATATTTAATACTTGAGGATTTAAAAAAAAAACATGATTTATACATTAAAGAATGCTATGTACATATTAGTCCATTAGCTGTATGAGTACAATATTTTAATATAATTTTCCTCTAACTGGGGTAACCAATTCTAGTACAGATAAAATGATGGTCCAAAAACCAATAATAAGCTTAAAACCAGTGATAATATTACAACTTGGACAAATTACTACCAGACATTAATTTCATTTGTACTGAATTATTTACATAAAGAGACTGTAAAGTACATTTAGTCCAATCTTACAAATTTAGTAACATTAACATCAAGCAAAATCTTGGAAAATTCTTATGTCTCTTTAGAAGTATCTAGTGGAATTGCTACCAGAGGCAACTATGCTTTTTGCAAACAAACATTGTCTTGCCAAAAACATTAAAACAGTGATCATTCTTGCTCAGTTTTTACATATCTTTACTCTCTCTTGTATAGCTTTAATAAAGCAATTTTAAGCCATCCCTTGTATAGCTTTACAGTTTAACAGGTTGTAAATACAATTCAATATTAAACAATACAATAATAACCAGAATGATAGCTATTAGCAACTTGTAAAATATCTTATCCTGTCAGGTTTAATCTATTTACCAATATTTCTAATGCACTAATACCTGTTTTTCCCTCCTCCCTGAAAGAGTATTGTCAAGAAGGAATGAGATATTATTTCTTCCTGTAGCTTTATTTTAGACCCTTTTGCAATACTGTTCACACAGTCAGTGTAAAACCGAGAAAGTACCCCTCCCCCTGTAGTATTGCACTATTGTTTATTTGCTTTATAATGTATGCCAGCCCAACACTTTGGTTATACATTTGCTTTATTGTGTTACTAACAAACTATAGACCTTTGTCTGATTTGATAATTTTTTGGGGGGCTGTTTTCTGTTCTGTTGCCTTTGCTGTCTACTTCTAATAGTAGTTATTTGTACCTTTCTGAATACTTTATTTGAACAGTATGTATACTATAGCCCATTTGTTGGCTGTACTTGATATAACTGAGTTTTTTTACTTTTAACCTTTACCTGCAAACAGATTATCAGTGACATATATGCACAATTGTGATGTTTTATTATAATTACCAAATAATGTTGCATGTGAACATTTTAACAATTCTGTTTTAATAACAATAAGTTCTTAGAAAAACTCAAGCCACTTGTTTGCCAATCAGTCTTGCTTCTTATCTTATCTGCTCAACATTTCCTGTAACTATTCATCCAGTCTAGGAAGATCTGAGCTCACATTTCAGTTAACCCTTTTAGCATTTTTCCTTTAATCATCTGTTAGTAAAATGCAGTTATAAAACACTTAGTATTATATTTGTGATTTGCATAACTATGCAAACTAAACATTATTTTACAATACATATTTTTTTTTACTTTTGATTTCATATTTTTTTATTTATGTAACTGCTCTGCCCTTCATTTTACAAAGACTGTTTGACTAATTCCATCCATGATTTTATTTCTTTTTAAAATTCAGAACTTTAACTGGTGTGGTGTTACTATACAATTATAAAAAAATTGTAAAAAACAAATAGATATTAGCTTAACTAACACATGTTTATATTTACATTATTTATATTTGCTGTTGCCTGCCTGTTATTCTTGTGCAGTGTATGAAAAGAAAATACATGCATGTCAGTCTTGTGACTTTAAATCTTTATACTTATTAATTATTTTTATTTGATTTTTATACACTAGAACTGTTTTGTTTACCTTTTGACTATGCTATGAGAATGGCAGTCATATGCTCTACCTTACTGTAGTACTGATAAATATCTTGCTTTAATTGAATGGAAGTTTTAAACATTTGAGAATGATTTGTATTTTACCATCCTACCATGTATGCTTAACCATTTTCAAAACACAAACATATTGTAAAATATATCTCTTTTCTACAGATCAGCTGTAGTTTCCTGCTGTTTCCCAATGTTCTCTTAAGCTCAGCTGTTATATGGAGGAAGTTAGTCTCTGTCAGTTCAGCTAATTTATTTTCTTTATCCTGTAACTGCGGTTCAAGAGTTTCCTGTAATGTTGCATGGTCTTTCTGACATTCTTTAGTAACCTGTTCTGCTGAATTTAAAACTCCTATGCACTTTTGGAAAAATGTTTGTATAACTTTTCTAAGCTTCCTGAACTCATTGTGTCTGTCTCTTAGAAGTTTATTACATTCTTTTATAACAAAATATACTAGAGGTCCTATCAGTAACTGATTTGACTCCTGTTATAACTCTGAAATAAACATTTTACATGTGGTGACAGGATATAACTGTTCAACATCTGAATATAATATAAACACTTTACCCTTAGTTATTTTTTTATCATGAAAAGGTCTGTATTCACAGTCTATTTTTTTTAGCAATATCATGCAATACTTTTTGATGGTATAATATACAAAATGCAGTTTCTCTTGAATCACACAATAAACATTTGTCATACCCACATGGTTTTCTTTGAGACACCAGTCAAATATTGTAATACATTTGCATAATGCCTTACTATCAACCTGCCCTAATAAGGTTTTACATTTACTAATGTGCTGTGTATACCAACACTGCAGTTTACTAAAGCTTGGTTTACTCCTGCACAATTTTGTCTAATAGCATCCATACTAAAAATGTGACGCAGGAAAAAAGTCTTACCAGTTAGCAAGAAAACAGGTGATCAGGCTGTTGTTGCTGCTGGATGGAAATTTTTCAGAGTCACTTGAGAAGCTGGGGAAACACAACAGGCAGTGAACTGTTGTAAAAGTAGATGTCCACCTCTTCTTGAAGAATTAATGGCACTGCGACTTTCCTGCACTGCAGGCTCAATATGGATTCAGACGTCTGAAAAAACTTTACTGCTGCAAGCTGCATAAACTGAAATACTTCTGTTTAGAAATTATACATACGTACAAATGTTAGTTACTGCAATTTGACTGAAGCGACCCTCTGCAGGGATTACCCTTCCCTCTGTGTTCGAATGCAGGTTAGCTCGCGGTTGAAAATGTTTGTTATTGTATTGCTATGGTGCTGCTTATTGTGATGGATTTAAATTCTTCTTATGACACTCAGTCTTGCTGGCTGGATTCTGCTGAAATCAAAGTCTGGTTATAGTTGCATTCACAGTCTGTTGCATACAGAAACTTGCAGAATATACACTGATGAGAGAATATACTTTGCAGCATCAACTCAGAGCAGTAACAAATAACTTTTTATAACAAACCACATGGACTAACGTTGCAGCTTCAGGTACTGTTCTGCTTTACTTCTCATATAGTACAGATGATGTGAGAGATATAACATTTACCTCGGGACAAATGTGTCCCTACCAATACCCCTAACATAACTGGATTTAATACAGACTTTATATATATATTTTAGTTAAACACACACTCTCTTGGTTTTGGAAAGATACTGCCTTGATGACGCATATGCTGACACATCTGTTCTTGTGCAAATGCTGATAAGTAGAAAAGCATATTTTTAAACTTTCTTAGAAAAGCATATTTTTCAAGGAAACGCCTTGTGGATAAACACATGTCCTGTTGTCCATTCTTTAAAGAAAGCAGATTAGGTTTTTTCTGATATATCCTGTTTTTTTTTTACATTCTTGCCAAGTCTGTAAGAAGTCAGCTTTCTTTATGTGTATGTAATACACTCGTAAGCAAGCTCCTTATTTTTATAAGCTACAGTCATTTAGTATGGATGCTAATCACATATTACTAAACTCTGTTTCTGCATTTAAGCAAGATTTATTTTATACCTTATTTATGTTACTTATTTGTAGCAAAGTTACTTTCAACCTTAAAACTTTGTTGAGCATAATCTTACAAACATTGGTTCCAAGTTGTACTGGCCTTGCCTTTCCCCTTTGACTACATCAGTGACGTTGAGAGGGGGAACCTGCTGCTGGGTATCAGTTGTTTCCTCAAAATTTACTTTCCCAGGCCTGTGCCCTGGAGAGGACAATCCAGTATGGCTTTGTGAGTGGTGACACAACACAGGAATCAGCAGCTACTGGTAATAAACCAAATGAATGAATAATGAGTCGGCATGGCAGAATCCAATAAAATCACAGTTCCATGGTTTAATAAAACAGCAAATGTTAAAAACAAACAGGAAAAAGGCAAGCGCTTTCACATCTATCCAGATGCTTCTTTAGATCTAATAAAACAGGCACAGAATGCTGCTTAAATACACAAAGCTTCAGAACTACCTCATAAAGTCATGTGACCTAAGCAGAGGTCTTAAAGGAACATAGTCATTTGCAATTTGTATCAGTTTATTGAAATTACTGACAGGTTTGAACATCCCAAGACCAAGCATTTCTACAAATTTAACTTTTTTGCAAACTGCAAGAGCTATAATTTTGTGCATTTAGTGAGCTGCACTGTACGTAAAAGTTTCTATGTTGGTAAAACTAATAGATCACTGAAAGATGGTATACGTGAACACATTTATGATGTGTCTAGAAATGATAAAAAGAATGCACTGTCAAAACATACTCTGGCCACTGGAAATACTCACAAGTTTAAGTTTCTTTTGTTACAACTTCTTATTAGCATTAGAGGTAGTGATCTTAAAATGAAAACAGAATGTACTGAGATCAAATGGATCTTAGAACTACAGAGTGATAGAGGGAAGGGTTTAAATGACTATGTTAAAAATAGAAAAAGAAGAAAGGAACATGAGTATGTGTGTGTTCGTGTGTATAAAAGAGAGAGAGACAGCAATGTCTTTGTCCATCAGCAGCATTTCCTTGACAACAGGATGTATAAAACTCTGTCAGGCATTATTGACTATCCTTAATCCTCATGAAACGCTAATGTCTGATATTATTGACAGATCTTAATCCTTAGTAAATTGCCATTTTACTTCACAGAGCAAAACTATTTGACAAAATCTGATGTTGTAAAGAAGTATGGAGGATTGAGGGTGACAGTTGCAATAAACTGTTTTTTTTTCTCTGATTTATACAATATGTATTCACATATGTCTGTAACTGTTGTGTGTGTATGTGTGTCAGCATTTCTATGTATATGTGGGTGAATCTGTGCTTCTGAATGTGTGTGTGTATGTGTGTGTGTGTGTGTGTGTGTGTGTGTGTGTGTGTGTGTGTGTGTATACACATATTAAATACTTGCATAATTTATATTTTGGATGTAAAATGCTTCCTCCAAAATCAATTACATACACTACACCAAGTTGGAATCATTAGGAGGAGGAACTATTTTACATCAAAAATATATAAATAGTAATAATATAAAAAATAAATAAACAATTTAACAAATAGCCCATTCTCTATGCACAATAATGCACCCAGTGGTGTGTGTTATTGCGGAAATAACACCCTTCCAACCATATATAGGCCCTCCACCTGTGGCATTGGGCCTCAGAACACCCCCTGGGTGTGTGTTATTGCTACAACAACACACAGGGCATTATAGCTTGCTTATAGACCTAATAAACAGGAGTAGAGAAGGATGATAACATCTCTGGATCTGGAAGATATAACCTTGGAAATAAGGTAGGTTAAGTAGAAGGGTTTTCTAATGACCACAGAGAAATGATGGTTGAAGGAGAGCTTATCATCTCTGAAACTGAAATGTAAGTAAGCACCTTATTATAATTAGATATAAGATCCCCCTCCCCCAGCTCTTCCATTGAAGAGAAAAAAAAAACTTTCATTCTACTAGCACACCAACTAGGTGGCCAGTTGCATTCAGGTCCCTTTTCTGTGCCATCTCCAACCTTGCATTAACATATTTTATTAAAGAAATAATTTCTTCTTTTTAAACTATAGCAAACTATACATGATTTAAACTTGTGAAAATACAATTTCATTTTTTTGAGAACTGTAAATTGGTGTCCCTGCACATGGACACAGAGTGGACATGCAGACTTCGCACAAAAGGACCCACAGCTGAGAACCTAACTGCAGAACCAAACATTAGCAAATATAAATGCTAACTGATGCGTTACTGTGGCACACCAGCCAGTACATGGGACATATTGACAAATACCTACAAGATAATTAAATCAAACAAATAAATGGGGGGGGGGGACAAAATAACAGAATGTGGGACACTTTATTTATATATATATTTTCACCCATCAAGTTGTTAGAATATAAGGTATTTCCTAAACATCAGAAAATTAAAATGACAAAGCTCTTAAGGGAAAACTCAACACTGATTTGGGAAGAGGCACTTGTTAGTCCAGAAACAATGACAGCAGCATGGTATGCTGAAGGCCTTGGATTTGAGTCCCATATTGGAGCTAATATTATCCTTTCACTTTTATGATTCAGACAGTGGCTAAACAGAAGATTTTTCTCTGTATTTGTGTGTATCTATGTTTGTAATTTGATCTTAATCACCCTGCTGGGGGTTCCTGTTTCTCCAGAGGTTTTTGGTCCATCAGAAGTAACAGCAGCTGGGAATGCTGTAGGACTTGGATTCAAGTCCCGGATAAAAGTAATACTATCTTTTTACTTCTATGATTCCAAATGTAATGAGTGATATCAATTTAGTGACTTACACCCTCACTTTTTTGCTACCACATTACACATTTTATGAATGATAGAACAAAACTGCAACAGAAAATAAAATCAGGGACATTTTAAAACTATAAGACTGATACATAACTATAGTGCAGCAAAGTATTGATTAATATTTGCATGGGCAGGCAATATCAAAAAGCAATATGGTGCTGGTGATTGATGAACAGAAGTACTGCTGTGTAAGAACTTATTATAGCACTATATGTTCAAATAGATCACTACTGCCATAGCATAAGCTATATGGGACGTATCCTGATAGGACTGGAGCAGATGTCCAGCTTTCAAAGCTTTAGGGCACTTTCCACATGCCCTAGCCACTGCCCTGCATGAGTTTAGGAGGATAAAATCAGTTGCTGGGGTGCCACAACTTCAGAGCTTTTCCTACATCAAAAAAGAAAGGCTTGAGCTCTACCAAATAGGATCCATACTAATAAAATGCCCACACTCTGGCATAAAAATTGCAAAAATACGGGATGGAGGGAGGGTATGGCTACTGTAGCAGTAATCTAATCAAACATGTACTATTATGATAAGTTTTACTTAAACAACTGTACTACTGTCATCATTATATCACTGTTGCAGTGATATGGGATGAATATCACAGCTTAGAAAGCAAGGGAGAAGGGGACGATGGATCAGAGTCCAGGAACCCTCAGAGAATAGTCCTAGTAAAAACAGCTCTGCACCTAGGTAAGAAGTCTAGCTTGTAGTGCTTGGCAAAGATGGCCAAACTGCTGCCTGTAGTATATTTCTAGAGTCTACCCCTTACTATAATATTCACAGAAGCAGCCAGAGGCCAGGTAGAGTGGACCTTTAGCTTTGCCTGGAAGTGTGGAACTGCCTTGTTATAGTGAGAATAACAAAAAGCACCAGCATGGGATAGACATTTAGAAATTGTTTGTTTTGGACACTGCGTGTACCTTTTACTTCATAGGAAGCAAATAGCTGTTCAGCAGTCCTGAAGGTTTTTGTCCTGTCAGTGAAGTATCTGAGTTGCCAGGACACACCCAGTCGTAAGTAATTTTTTACCTGTCTTATTTGTGGCTTTTGAAAGAAAACTGGGAGATGAATAGCCTGGCTCAGTGTAAATTCTGAAATGACCTTAGGCATAAATGAAGTATTTTATCTCAAAGTAATTCCATATTTGTGAAAAGTAGGATAGGGATAACCCACCATATGTGTGTGACTCAGATACCATTCTTGCAGAAGCCAGATCAATAAGAAACACTGTTTTCCAAGATAAAAACTTGAAATCCGCCTCATGAGCAAGTTTAAAAGGAAACAGTGTAACTTTTTCCAGTACAAAATTAAGATCTCAAGAAGGAGCCACCTGCTTTCTATGTGGATACATATAACCCTCCCTTTTCAAAAATGGCTTCACTTGAGGTAAAGTTGAAAAGAAGAATCTAAGGGCAGGCAAGCAAATATGACCAAAAGATGAATATTGAGAGAAGAGTAAGAAAGCCTGGAAGATAACTTATATGAATAATAAACAGTCTGAACCTTAAAAGGATTCGTGGTTTGGCACAGATTAGAAAACCTTTTCCACTTACCCATATAAGATTTTCTACTAGCATTTTTTTTTTCTCATTTAAGCATGTTCTCAGAAAAAAAAATAAGTGCCTAAACTGTATTACAATGTAATTATCCAGGCAATCAGTTGAAGAAGTTGGTTTGATGTATATGAAACAACCCCTGTCCTGTGTTATTCCATTCTGTGAGGAAACTTGTGGCAATTGTCATTGGCCCTTTTCAAAAGAAGGGAAAACCACTGTTGTGGGGGCCAAAATGGAGTCACCAAGATTATTCTTGGTGAGTCCTTCTGTATCTTTAGAAGAACCTGGTTATTATTAGAAAGGGTACAAAGGCATACAGGAATGTTTCCATCCATGGGAATGAACAGGCATCTGTTTTCCAGGCCTGAATGCAAGGAGTCCTGGAGCAGAATTTCTTTAACTTTCTATTGTGGCTGAAGGCAAACTTGAGAAGTTCACCCCTAATGGATCAGTTCCTGGAAGACCCTCAGATTCAACTTCCATTCATAAGGTCCAACTAGAAAAGCTGAGCCAAACCACCACAGCTGTAGTAAACACAACTTTATTACAAAAAATACTGGAAATAAGTAAGTGGTCAGTGTGATCGTGAAAGTGCTTACTTATTTTCAGTACTTTTTGTAATAAAGTTCTGTTTAATACAGCCGTGGTGGTTTGGCTCAGCTTTTCTAGTTGGATATTTTGTTCTATAGCTGTGACCAATATTCTTTGTCTGGGACTTCGATTTTGTTTTTATTTTCATTCATAAGGGTCTGTCCTGGTCCTCCTCAACTAATCTACAACAATGTTTTGCTCTGAAGGAATGTAGACAGCCTGCAGAGAAAGACTGAACTGAATTGCTATCTCGTTTACAAAAAGGCTACCATCGCTAGTCTGCAAAGGGGGTAGGACTAGTTTTCCCCTGTTTGTTTATGTGCATCACTGTAGTTCTGTCTGTGTTTACCAGCAGAGGGCTGCAGTCCAAAGATGGTCTAGTGATTTGAAAGCATTTACTAGAGCGACTATTTCTTTGAAATGTATGTATTTTGACCTGTCTTGCTTGCTCCAAAGGACCTGTAATTTCACTCCTTTGGACACAGCTGCCCAAGCAAAATCTGGTGCATCTGTTGTTATAGACTGAGTAGAGGTTGGAAGGAAGAAAGGAAGACACCCCCCTGGGTGTGCATTATTTCGACAACAACAGACAACTTATTCACCCATCAGAGTAACTCCCTTTTTGCAAACCTCAGCACTGAAATCTGAAATGGGGGGGTGGGGGTGCTGGTGCTGCGTTCAAACTGATTTAACAAACCACTGAATCATCCTCATGTTAAGCCTTGACAAAGGAATCGTGAGAATGGTAGATAGCTTGCAACTTAAAATTCTGAGATATTGCCTGGCATATGCCTGAGACTGGTTGGAAAATATGAGAAATTGCTTCTTGCAACACTTAACTTGATCCTGTGGAAAAAGGCCATCATGAGTGCTGTATCTAGTAAACATTCCAGAAATGCTATCATTTTGGGGTAGAGTGGGAGAGGATTTCTGTTTGTTCACCTGAAACCCCAGGCTGAGAAAAATTTTCACCACCCAAGCCATGGATTCTTGACAGCTTGTGATGGAATCTACAAAAATCAAGCAATTACCCAACTATGGGGAAAATGTGAATGCCCTGCAATGGGCTATTAGAGGAGCCAGGCATTTTGTAAACATTCTTGGAGCTGTATATAAACTAAAGGGTAAGTCAGAAAATGTAAATGTAAACCAGACACTCAAAAACATCTGAACTCCTTGATGACTGGAATTTGATGGCAAGCATCTTTTAAAACCAAAGTTGCTAACGAACAGAAAGGTAGAATAAGGGAATAACAAAAACTTGAGAGAGAGAAAAAGAAAGAGACAGTATTTTGAATTTTATGAAGGTTTAAGAAAAAAAAAGGTCTAGATCAGGTCACCATTTTCCTTCTAAAATCCTTTCCCTCTTTGATCTGGCGGAACAGGATCTATAGCCCCCTGAGACAGCATCTAATATAAGGGAAGAGGAAAATGTGATTCTCAGAACCCATGTGTCTGAAAGTGAAGACCCAAATTCAGGGATAGTTTTACAGGACTGCTAGGGTGGGAAGGGGAAAATACCTAAGGAGGCATATAGTCAGTCTGTTTTTTTCAGTTTGTCAGATGGGATAGGGCTAGCTACTGAGAGGAGTTCTGCAGAAGTTGACTTTGATAGAGAATTTACTGGAGGATTTGACTTGGGGTCAGAAAAAAGAAATTTGTGGGACTGGGACACTTTATACAACTTATCAGACCTTCCTGGATCAGGTGACTGACTGCCATCCAAAAAAAATCAACCTCTAAGGCTGGCAACACAGAAGAACAGTTGCAGGCTGAGGAAAATCCACCAGTAATAAATCATATCTTATTAAAATGTTTAGAATTGTGGCATTTCATTTTGTTCCCACTGAAATAATATCCTCATTCTGGCAACAGTATCAGAAAAAGACAACCCTTTCAGGAGGAGGATCTGAATAAGAAATCCATTTCCCAATTCTGTGGACAGGGAACTTGTGTGAAACACAGTCCAAGTCTAATTCCTGTTCCTTAGCTTGGGTTTTCTGGGAAATACCCTGGGAGAAAGAGCAGCTTAAAGTCCAGTCCCTTTCCAGATGCTACCCAGGGTGGTTCTCTCTTACCCAAAAAGGAAGCTTTGAAGAAGTGCTAGCCAACTTTTGATCACCTAAAGTCTGACTGCAGTCTTCAGTGTAAGAAAGTGCATATAAGTTTTGGCAACTTAGACACTCATTTTATTCTGCCTGCCCCATGCAGGGTAGTGCTTACGGTGTGTAAGATGCTCTAATGTTGTGGAACCTGGCAGTATATGTCCATAAAGCTTATGCTACTGCAGCAGTGATCTAATAATGAACATAGGTTCATAGATTAGTACTAGGCTAATTGCCCTTGCAAGCCATTTTAAGCCTAGCCGGTTACCCCATGTGAGAATCAAACCCCGCATCTTGTGTCTGCAAGATAAACACCTTAACCATTCTGCCATCCTCCCCTTGCTACTTATTCCTGATTGCCACAAGGAGATGCGAATCTCTGATTAGCCTGGCAAGCATACCTCAGAGTATTAAGACTCATAGCAGGGGACCTTTAAAAAAACATAGCATAAGATCGGAAAGAGGATTATTTTCTGAGATGTCAGAAAATAAATGCTTTCAAGCACTGGACCAAATATATAGTCATAGGAAGTCTTTGTAAGCATTGCTCAGTTATTTAAGGATGTTTGCACTTTAAAACAGGTTTAGCTTTATGAAGAGGTAGATATGAAAACAAAATCCATAATGCCATGTATAATAGCAGCTGAGACATGAAGTTTTAAGAAGTAAAATGTATCAAGAAGATTATGAACTAGCCGTTTAATGCTAAGTTTTCTAGGTTTAGAATTTGGAATCCTGTTTGAGGTCGTACCTCACACCTTTCAATTGTCTAGATTTTAACCTCATATTTTGGTCTGTTTGTAGCAAAATTTGTGATTTTCTTGCAAATCACTTAGGATTGAAGTCATTAAGTCCTGTTATTCTAGCAACTTTCTAAGTTTATAAGAGCAATATTTAGAATGTGTCCCTATATTTGGGCCTTTGAATCCCCATTATTTTAGGCTTTGTCCATATTTCTTGCACTAGAAGGTTGAAGGGTATGGTTTGCTCTTTCTCTGTGGTGGTTTGGAGTAATTCCATAGCTAATATGGGAAATATAACAATCCACTTTCCCAGCTACTGAAAGGCAGTTCCAATTTTTTTTTCGGCAAAAACACTTCCTGCAATACAACCTAACTTTGTCGTTTTGGACTGCTTTCAAATAGGCGACATTTGTGACGTAAAACGTGGTAATGTCATGTGACCCATAAAAATTACCGTGACCTTTACTTTCCACGAACCAAATACTGCTGTTACTTAAAACACACCAGGGCACGCTGTATTAATGGACTCTGTATCCCTGGATAGCCCAAACCCCTATCAATGTGTATTGATAAACAAAAATACAAAAGAAGCTTAGACAATGTATGCGCGCCTCACAATTATGGATATCGCTACCCACTGACAGCCAAAACGTCGTCGATGGTTTTTCCCTTCCTTCATCTACTCAGGTCAGGATACGTATTGCGTGGAGGTGTGGCTATATACAAGGAACCGGGAAGCCCCTAACTGTGTATGAAAACAAGGATGAAAAATAGTAGTGAATTTCAGAATGGCAAAGCCGAAAATAAGAATGATTTTCTTATATCGCATGGTATGTTTGTTTACTTCGGAAGTATTAATTAATTGATAGCTTGTTTGTTAAATATGAGGCATTGTTTGCCCGCTGTTTGGGTTGCTTACCATTACGTTACATATGTGTACTATATGTCAATTCCGAACTGTAATTCGAAGTTTGGGTCTTAAGCTGTATTAAAGGTTAAACGCTTTTTTATGATGGTGTTTAAAGGTAATTTTACAGTTGTTTAGCTTCTGATATATGTCAGCCGTGGTGTCTGCCCTTTAACTTGAGTAGCAGAGTATCTTAATGTTTGTCATTCTAGTGTTTTAAAATGAATAGATAAGAGTACATGATTTGTGTGGAACATCTGTGAATTTTTTGAAGCTTTAAGTCACGTTCTTCTGTTATATGTGTTTTGAATTTTACTGGAGTTTGCGTGTTGTGCTGTTCTTGTCATTTGCCATCTTGCTGACCTTGATTTATGCCATCTGTCTGCTAGATTTGGAGGAATAAGCATAAAGTGGGGGAGGGGTGCTACTGCTTGTCACAAAGACTTTTATCTTTTTCTTAAGGTCTGTCTGGCATACCTCTTAGACTAATACATCTGGACAAAGCCATAGTAATGGGGGGGGGGGGCAAAGGCCCACAATAGGGACACTTTTTAAATATTACATTTGCAGACTTGGAAATAATTGGCTTAATCTCTGGTGTCATTCAAAGGGGATCCAATGTCTGTCTGCCTGGGATGACATGCTGGGCAAGCCACGCTGCTTCGCAAGGGACGGCTTGCACCTGTCACCCCTGGGCTTCCGGATATTGGCAAAGGCTCTTGCCACCCCCATAGTGCCTTTTTTAGGCAAGGCTCAAATTCTAAACCTACCACCCTAGAACACAAAAAAGAAAATAAACTAAGGGTAATGCTGCTCAATGCCAGAAGTCTAAACCTCAAGATGCAGCCCTTCTCAGTATGGAGAACATCGATGTCTGTGCTGTGACTGAAACCTGGATCAAGGCTCTTGAGAGCACCCCAGCACTATCAGGTTTTACCTCATATCATGCGTTCCGGCCCCAAAATCCGGACCACACCAAGAAAGGGGGGGTATCCATATTCATCAAGGATACCCACACCTACAGGTTGGTTCGGAGACCATCCAGGTGCAAGTAACCGTAAGAAAGACTGCTCTGCAATTTATAGCATGTTACAGGCCACCCTCTCAAACTCAGGAACATCACACAACTTTCCTGAAAACACTCGAGGGGATAAATGTATCTCCAAACACCATCATATTAGGTGATTTCAGCTACCCGAATATAGACTGGGATCATTACTCAAGCCCCAACACTCTAGCCCAAAGGTTCCTAGAGTTCATAAGGAACAACTAGTCACCATCCCCACAAGAGGAGAAAACATACTAGATCTCATCATCACGAACATGGGGACACAATGTTCAGCACCAGAGGTGTACCCCTCATTGGTGAGATCAGATCATAAACTAATCTCACTGGAAGTCCACATCCCGCCCCCACCTCAGATAAAAAAGACCACAGTGAAGAACTTCTCAAAAGCCAACTTCACACTTCTTAAGACTGGTGTGGTCTCCTTCAAGGCCCCCGAGCCAGCGGAAACCATTACCCAAACAGCTGAATCACTTACAAATGCCTTCTATCAGCACCTCCAGGACTGCATGGATCAGGCAATCCCAAACAAAACAAAGACTCTTTGCACCAAAGGCAAGCGCCCAGTCTGGTGGACCCCAGCCATAAACAAGCTCTACAATAAAAGGAGAAAGCTACTACAAGATAGAGCAACATCCTTAAAAGGGAAGACGCCCTTGATCACTATAAGTAAAAAACTACGATCGCTCCTAAAATCATCCAAGGCAAATTTTGAAAGAAAAGTCGCTAAGGACTCAAAAGACAATCGTAGGGCCTTTTTTAGCTATGTTAGAAACCTGGGAGGAAACTCCCAGATATGCTCAGAATTAGTTCAAAATGATGTAAAAATCACTGAACCAACAGACATTGCCAACATACTGGCTGACAGGTTCAGTGCAAATTCCCCCCCCCCCAAAAGGAGAGACATCTATCCCAGCGGATTGTAGCCTCCCACACATCTCAAATGCTCAGGTGAAAACCGCTCTCTCCAAGGCAAAAAACACAGCATCTATGGGACCAGATGGTGTCCCCGGTTGTGTGCTCCATGAACTCAATGAGGAATTAAACCCGCAGTTAGGGCAGCTGTTTAATCTTAGCCTCGCCTCAGGATACGTACCCAAGGAGTGGCGTACGGCAACTGTGGTCCCACTTCACAAAGGCGGTGCCTCCACTGACCCTGGTAATTACCGCCCCATCAGCTTGACAAGCCTAGTCTGCAAAGCTATGGAGAGGATCATAATGGAACTCATAAATAAAGACATAGGAGACTTACAGACATTCGATCCAACCCAGTTTGGCTTTGTCAGGGGCAGATCATGCCTTTTAAACTTGGTTGATTTTTTTGAAATGGTCACCAAGGCCATTGATGAGGGCAAGGCAGTCCACACATCCTACCTTGACCTTGCAAAAGCTTTCGACACAATACCCCACTCGGGTATCATAGAAAAACTCACCAACTTAAATGTAAACCCATACGTCACAAGATGGGTTGCAAACTGGCTAAGTGACAGAACCCACAGGGTCAGAGTGGCTGGCGCCATGTCAGATTCCAAACCGGTCACAAGTGGTGTCCCACAAGGCTCAGTCCTAGGCCCCCTCTTGTTCCGCATCTACTTTTCAGAAGTACAGGCAAACACAGGAGGATTATGGCTGACTAAGTTTGCAGATGACTGCAAACTGGGCGCCATAGTTGAAAACACATCAGACACAGATATCCTCCAGAAGGGTCTCATAGAAACGGATAACTGGTGCCAGAGCCATGGCCTAAAGTTAAACGCCAAAAATGCATAGTCATACCCTTCGGGAAAAACAAGGTTACCCCTAGCTACCATATAGGTGGCAATCCACTAAGCACAGAAGAGGTTATCAGGGATCTGGGGACCCAGGTTGACAGAAACCTTTCATTTGACACCCACGTTGCAAGGTAGTTAGGAAAACCTTCTACATTGCCCACCTGATCATGAAGGGATTCACATCTAGATCAAGGGAGGTCATTGTTCCCCTCTACTCATCACTCATCGGACCAATGATTGAGTACAATGCCCCATTCAGAATGTATCTTACCCGACACCTGCAGCAATTGGAAAGGCCCCAAAAGTTCCTCACCAAAAGGATAAAGGGTCTCAAAAATATGTCTTATGCTGCCCGACTGAAGTAACTCCAGCTCTATTTAGTCGCATACTATCTGCTCAGAGGTGACCTGTGCCTAACATACAAGGCCATGTCAAACCCGGAATTGATGGACATGCTCCACCTCAAAAAATCTAAATCCACAAGAAATACAGGAGGAAGAGACTTAAACCTTAACACAGTTATAAATAGGACATGCTGGAGGGACAGATTCATCACCCAGAGACTCCCTATGCTGTGGAACAAAATCCCGGTACATGTGAGGCAGAGCACCTCGCTGGCCCTGTTCGAGAAATCTTGACCAATGGATGGGAGATGCAGGTTTACCCCGGGGATCACCTCAGTGTCACTGCTGGACAGAGGCACAGTAAACTAATGGGCACAGTACCTTTCAAACTTAAGGGGTGGTGAAAGCCACAAAACTTTGGGCTAGGCTTATAAATGCCCTTGGGCAGATAGCCTAGTATGAACCTATGAACTTATAACAGGTGTTGTGTTGACATGCATTTTCTGTAGGGTATGAAGTCTGAAACTCAAAAGTATACTATTAGTTTCTGACTTCAGTCTTTAATGATTTGTCAATAAATCACAATTTTATGAAAAATAGACCAAAATATAAAATCTGGACATTCTGTGAAAATCCGGACAGTTTGAGAGGTATGCTGGCTGGGTGTATTGTGTATTTAAGGGGGAGGGGAGGCAGAAGTTACTAACTATTAAATAGCTATGAAGTTTATTAGATGTTCATTATGCTATATTATTTCTTATAGTTCACAGCAAAGCGATGTTAGAGTTGTTTTGCAACATCTATCCCCATGATTGTCACTGCAACCACATTTGCAGGTTTGTAGTACCATTTGTAAGGGGACTGGTGCCACTTAACCTTTTTCTTCTTTTAGCGCAAGTTAGGTGGAGATTAATGGATAATCAGTTGCCCTTATAAATGGTGTTAATGAAAAATACAACAGATATAACTGATCAGGGAAAAGAATCTTGGGGCACAAACAGTTTATTTTAATAACCCTATTTTGGGGGTTGATGATCCTGTTCTCATAAGAATTGAATTTGGGCATTTGGGAACTTATGCCTACATTTCTTAGAATAACATTAGTCTGAGTACTTTTGTATTTCTAGAAATGTTTATGCCCAAAATCATCATGACTGTTTATTTGAATGTGCCCTGTCTTTTGTTGTTGCAAGAGTGAAGTCCCTTTTGGCAGATATTGGTTTGTCAGAAAGTGTATTTGTTTGTTTTGCACAGTATTACAAAAACCTCATTTTCAGGAGCTGATTAAAGTGAAGCCAGCATAATCAATATACTTATTACAACATTATGGGCTTTAGAGTTATGTGCAATTAAAATGTGTGCTGTGAAATGTAACAGTTTTGCATAGTTTTTTTCCCTTTTTGAGTTTTTTAATGTTTTTATTATATTCTAATTATTTTCCACAGTAATCCGTTAAATGAATATCATGTTTGAATATTAATGTTTAATACATGTGATTTTTCAGCTATCTGTGTTTTGCAATCCTAAATAAACTTAACAAAGACATATGTGCACATGTAAGATGGTTTAGTAGCAGACCATTTAGAAATTGAAACAGGTACAAGAAAAAGTCTACTTGGAAAATTCTGAGTGAAGGCAGTGAAATAAAATGTATGAGGGAAATGATTGGTAATGCCAGACAATATTTTCAAGTCACATTTTTTTTTTCTTTTGATCACTTCCCTCCACTGACCTTTGTAGCTTCTGTATCTGTCCTGTTATCTGTTTGTTTGCTAGATGTGCCCTCTTAAAAATGGGAGGCAAGAGCTGGATGGAAAGGCCATTGTACTACAGTTTAAGGGGGGATTTTTTTCATATGTCTGGCCCGCATTTGCTCTTCCTCTTCTGCCTGGTGTGTAGTGGCAGTAATTCAAGAACATGGCTGTGATGTCTTGTTACCCTTGTTAATTTCATCTGCCTGTTGTGGAATCCTATACTTCACTGGGCTATTAGTCACTGGAATCTGCCAAGCCCTATATCCCTGAGAAAGGGTTAGCCAGTGGATTCCTGCAGGCCCCCATTGGTTTTCTAGGTATGCAAGTTAAACCTAAACTGCAGGTTTTGGAAGTGGGAGATCTTCTCTGTGCCATTGAGCCTCATTTTCTTTAAGGAGAGAAAGATTGGAAGGGGGTTCATGCTTTTGGGGGTAGAAAATAAGAAGGCATGAGGGATTTGAAGATAATGAGTAGGAGGGCTCTCTGGAAAGATGAAGTGGGTTTGTTGATTGCATATTTGCAAATGCCCTACAAGGCTGGTGAACAGGGATAGTACAAATGGGGTAAAAAAGAATAAAAAGGTAATTGGATCTTGAAATGAATAACCATTAAGATGAGTTAAGACTAGCAATGTGGGGGTAGATTTGGGCACCAGCAACACGATTAATGACTTGATTAAGATTTTTGAGACACTGAAGGACATAGTTAGATGTGCAGACCACAAAGAAGAGAGAATAGGAGGGAGGAAGGTATTACTGACGTCCCACTGGTGGTTTCAGGTTAGGCAATGTTAAGCGTGAAGTTAGGTAGTGTGATGATAGAAGGTACTGCCAACCATGCCAGGAGAAGTAGGGCAGTAGATGTATAACGTGTGCCAGCACAGCTAGTTGGAATTTTGTATATCAAACTGATTTGTACAGATGCTTGTGCTGAAAACGTATTTGTGAGGTATGCTTGTGTTAAAATGCATCAGCAGTGAACCCTGCTGGAATGAAAATAAATGTACATGTGTTATTGTAACTGATTTTAAATGTATATGTTTCAGTTTCAGTAGAGAGTACTGGGATGGCAAAGGTTAACCAGCTGGCTTATTTTAAGAAAAATAAGGAAAATGTAAATGAGCTGTTAAACCATTAAAATGGCACCCTGCTATGCTGAATGGGGCCATAGACTTTTGGTCTTGAAGAAGCCTTTGTTCATTAGTACAGTAAAGAGGGGAAGCCCCAGACACTTGCCATAAACATTTAAGATGTGTATTGTAGCAGTCTATGCTAAATTCCTGTCTCAGCTTCAAAGGGGGTTCTGTGAGACCCTAGAGTCAGGTGAGGTTATTCTGCAAGCCATCTTGGATATTATATTTTACAGGGAGTAATCTCTGAGGTGGGAGTATTCTGTTTTGGGGAACCTGACTAGAAAGACTGCTCACATTTTCATTGTGCCTTGCTCTATCAAGTAAGTTATTAGGGGACAGTAATTCTCCTAGATTCAGTCAGGAAAATATAGTAAAGCTTAGTTTAGTTATTTTTTTCTTTATTTGTCTGAGTCTGTCCATCAGTGTTGTTTTCAATATTCCCTGTGATTTGAACTCTGTGGTTTACTGTAAATATATATATTTAGTATTTTCTTGTTTTTACGATTTACTGTTAAATATATTTAAAACTTTTATTGTGGCTGGACCTTGTAGAAACTACTTAACCTTTGAGGATGCTTTATATTTATTTGGTGACGCTATGGGGGTCACTCTAGAATGCCTAGCTGTCTTGGTGAACTACTGCAATTTGTATTAATATTACACAGTGTAATTGAACACCCTTTGTTAATGGCCTTAGAGTAGCTGATTGTGGAATTCCTTGTGGGAGTGATAACTGCCTTATACTCTGGGCAGAATGGGGCATGGCAGGTAAATCTGTGACAGCATTTCCCAGGTGTGTGTGTGTGTGTGTGTGTGTGTGTGTGTGTGTGTGTGTGTGTGTGTGTGTGTGTGTGTGTGTGTCTCAGCTACTTTGGGCAGGGACACGAAGCACTGGGTTTACAGAGAGGGTGCTGGAGGGCTTGGTTTGGGCACTTAGCTGAGGACCCTACAGTGGGTTTTATATTATGATGTTGAAACTCAGTAACATCGAACACCTGAACACCAACAAGTATTCAGCGAAATTCACTTCTGTGATTCGCTGAATACTTGGGCAAATAAATACTTGCCCTGCAACACAAGGGTACTAACTCTAACTAAACCAAGCTGATACTAACAATGCATTAGCCACTCACGTTATACAGTTTCCCACACACTCATTTACTTTTATGGTCTTGGATCACATTGTACCCAATTTTCGTGGAGGTGACCTTAAAAATCTTACAGAAATAACGAGAAACTGAGTGGATAGTAAATCTTAGAGCCAACAGGCATCCAGGTATAAACAATGTAGTACCACTGAAGCCTCTGCTTAAAAACAGACACTTCAAAATTTTCTGAAAGTTTTCTTCATGACTTTATTTTATGTTAGGAAGGCCTGTTTTTTGCAGCTAGAGCTATAGCTTTAAGGTGTTAAAGTGTGTTACACCTACTCACTATGATGTCACTAAATGACAAATGTCTGATTGGATGGGACTATGTTTTTAAAGTAGTGAATAGAGCTCATTTTTAGATCTGATGAAGGCTGAAGAGCTGAAAGCGCTCATCTTTTACTAGAGCTCTTGGATTTTATTTGTTTACTTGTTTTTGTTTGTTTCTATTAAAGGAGGAGGTAATTCTCATCGTGGTGGTTTTTCCAGGCTTTTATTCAGTCTAACTAAACCAACCCCACCCATGTGGGGGAATGTGCCCCTAGTGACTAAATATACCAACTCCAAGATCGCACTACAGTGGAGAAAAGGGTGACATTGTGTAGTTGGCCAACTGCATCTTTGCCCGACAAGTATTCAGCGAATCGCGGAAGTGAATTTCACTTAATACTTGTTGGCGTTGAGGTGTTTGATGTTATGGCGTTTCAGTGCTGTAATGTAGACCACCCCTACAGCTGTACCAGTGGGGAGTCATAATGAGGACCTGGAGGGAGACATATATAGAGAAATGCAGACCGTGGGCTGTGTGTGTTCCCTGTGTGCTCTTAAGGGAGATTGTGCTTGATGCAGAGAGGTTTACATCTGGAAATACTTGAGTGTATTTATTGTATTCCAAGTGCACATTCCTCACCAGTGTCAGTGGTGAGGATTCAGGCTCCTTGATTACTGGCCCAGAGTGGGGATGTCACATATTGGTTGGGAGTGGTAGGGTCATCATACGTCACACATTGGCTAGCAGTGGTGGGACCATCACTCGTCACAGGTAGTGCCCATCACCTACTTTGCAATGGCTAATCTGGCAAGAGCATTAGCATAAGTTGAAGGAGAAATACAGAAGTAAGCCTGGCTGGTCATCAGAATGTGTGAACATCTGGATATGGTGGATAAAGACATGTATCCTGTTGATTCTGCACCAGTGTTTTACTTAGTCTCTATGCAGTTGTTCTCTACTTTCTGTGCCTTTGCTTAGCTTCCACTAGTTTCAGACCACTCACCTACATCCTAATGTTCCTTGTGGCAAGGCAATGAAGGGTTCTGTCATCCTCTTCATGAAGTAACTACTACTTTTAGGTTTGTCTTGAATATTTATCCTTCTGGACACCACTTGTGAGCATTATTCTATTCAGCTGCAGCCTTTTAACTTGATTCCTGTCCACATAGTTTATAAAGGCCTGTAGTCAGTTTTATCTTTATACATATCAGTTTTCTAATGTTTTTCTTCAGCTTCTGCTGCTCAGTTCTCCTAACCATTTTGGTAACTTTCAGTTAGGCATTTTCCAAATTGTTGACACAATGAGCCCAAAAGGTTGGCCATCACTGCTCTAAGCAGATCTAACTGGTGTCCTTTATGTAAAATAAAACCGACTCAAGAAACTGAATTTGTGTCTTAAACTTTTTTTTTTGGTTGACATTTAATCACAAAGCACATTTAGTAGAGACTAACAGTTAAGCGTATAACAATGGTTCCTTGTACTCTCTCCTTCCCAAGCATGAACACCATTACAAAACCTTAGAAAAAACAAAATGGCTCCTAGTCAACCAAATAACTGACTTCTGTTAAGTTCCCAACTACTCAGACTTGCATATAAACAAACATTCTCCCCCTCACAGCTAAACTAATATGACAGCTCCCATCATACAACCCCAGGAATCATGACTATTTGGTTTCCTTACTACAACCCCCAAAAAACAACCATCACTTGCTTCTCTGTTCTCGGCCCCAAACTCTTGGAATTTATTCCCTCTTCTCTTAAATAAATATCATCATACCTTGTCTTCAGACACAACCAAAACTCTGAAACTTGCTAAGTGCCAGTGTTGTGTCCATGGCCACATTACTTAAGCAGACCATATTTTGTTACTGTCTAATAACCTTCTTATTCTGTATACCCTCTAACTGCATAGAACACATCTTAAAATCTAACTCTTGTGTACATGTGTATAAGTAATCCATAATGGATAAGCTTATTTCGGATTCATTTAGCCATATAATGTATAGCATTTCTCATATTGAATGCTTAACTATGCTTACTTTATTGTTGCATTACTCTAACTTTGTTATAGTACTCTAACTTTGTTATAGACACTGTATTGCATTGACACGCCTATCTGTGTTGTATATTTAAATTTTATTGTTGTACTTTTTCCCTGGGTGAGACAAATTGGTCAATTTTGATCAGTACTCTACCCTGGTTAACAAGTTAACAAATTCAAATAATTTAAATACAAAAATTAAAAGTGATATTGGCATACAAGTACATAATGAATCTCAAAACTTGCAGTGTGTGTGTGTGTGTGTGTGTAATGTACATATATGTATGTGTGCATGTATGTAAGCTTGTATGTGTTTGCATACATATTTGTCTTGCAAGTTTAGTTTGACTGTTCCAATCCATATACTTTCAGTAGGAACCAAGTACAACAGTTTATGGTAAAAATAAAGACTAATGGAATAGTTTGTCATTATAAGCCAATTCAAAGAGCTATATCTTCTCCTGTTTACATGTCTTGTAAGTGTCCTCTTTTTTTTTTTCCTGGGTCTGATAGTTGACCTGTCATAGCCAACAGCCAGGAGTTCTTGTGTTCACATTCAGCTTCATAGCCACCATATCAGAGTCTGTCCCGCATTTTCTTGGTTTCCTCTGTACAGTGCATCCCCATCCCTCATGTGTTCTACCCATTCATTCCACAGACCCCAGTTCTAATTAACAGTATATCTCAGTCCCTGTCCAGTGAAATTAATATGGCTTTAATCATTCTCTTGAAAAACTGAAAGTTGCCACCTTCAGGGTAAGGAGTTAAGTAAACGGAAAATGTTGGACAAGTGAAAGCTGGACTTGAGCAGAAGGTGAGGATAATGTTTTTGCTCTGATCTTCACCAAAAGAGGGTGTGAAGAGTGCTGATTAGAAAGCCGTACATCATTTTGATACTGCTTTTGTATGGTTCGCAGTCTCCATAGTTAATGTAGGAAAGGCTGTCATAGCACACGTTTGGGACTACAGGAAAACACCTTCCACTTGTACAGTGTCAGTGGTGCAACAGGTTGCACACTTGCCTTTAGTGCAGAAGACTATGAGTTCTCTTCCCATCCCAAGCAGATGTATTACTGACACTAGTACAGCATAAGGGGGATGTTGCCTCCCAAGTATTGCGTCTGTCAGATGAGATGTTAAACCAAGGTCCTATTTGCTTGAGTTGATGGTCGCTCAGATGGATGTAAAAGATTCTACAGCACCTATTGAATAAAGTAGGGGGTCCTTTATTTTATACAGCATAAAAATGCATATTTACAGAATGTACATATTTACTGTCGTATATCCTTCATTATTCTTTAATCATTTCTTCCATTGAATTTGCCCATAGATTTACATAATATTGTTTGATTGCATTATTATACCCCATCCTTCTGCTTTTCTCGGTCATCCATTTTTATTTTCCATATTAGTATTTTCTTGATTTTTAATTTTTTCATTTACATATTAATTTTTGTTTTTCTTATTCTCATCATCTTGTATAACTTTTTGTACTTGTATATAAACGTTCTCACTATTAATTTCTCATTGTCTTCCATTACTTGCTTTAATACTCTATACAAGTTTAAAGAAGTAGAATTAACAACTGGATTTATAACCCCAGTCCACTTTTATGCTTACTCATGTAGCGCAACCCTATTTTTACTGGGTTTAGTCTTGAATCCCGTATGAAAAAAAACACCAGTTGCATGGTTTTCTTCTCATATTTTTGTGGGATCATCTAAACATTTGACGTGTGGTATTTTTCATATTAATACAGAGTTCACCAGGTAAACCTTTTTCCTGAATGCTAATCTCTGTCCTTCACAGAAGACGCATTTCTTTCATTAAACCCTCCCATTGCATCACAACTGCATCGTTTTTCCCAAATTGTGTCCCTATCAAAGGCCCCTTGTTCATTGAAACCCCCGCCCCAATTTTCACCACATCACCCAAACCCTTACTTTTGTCTTTATCCAAGGTCATTCTCATTTCCTTTAAACATCCATTCAAACAAACCAGCACTTCCTTTGTATATATTTTTTCTTGGTGACTACAACTATATCGCCTGCATATGTCAAAACTACTAGAATTACCATCTCCTTTTTCATTGTAGACGTAGCATCTTCCAGTTTATAAGCTACTTCGCTGAGTATCGCATTCATTACCACTGCAAACAATAGTCCACTCATGGGACAGCCTTATATTAAAGCACACTTCATGCATATTTCTTTACCTCAGCCACCCATTCACTAACACTCAAGTCTTATTTTGATATGATGACATGCACACTTTCCTTATTCTGTTACCTATTCCATACTTCTCTATAATACCTGGCAATGTATTATGCCTTACTAATCACCTACCATAAGTTTTTACATCCTCCCTTTTACATATTAATATACTCCATAATTTCTCTTATCAACCAATAATAATTCTTGACATCCCTTCTGTTATGTACCATATATATTCTGTTTTGTACCATATATACAACCAATAATAATTCTTGACATCCCTTCTGTTTTGTACCATATATAATTTCTTCCATGATATCCCTCATCCTTCCTTCCATTCTTCTCTTTATTATTCTCATAAAATTTTCTGATCTGTGTTACTTAATGTGATGGATCTCACAGGTTCATAGGTGTCTACTAGGCTAATGACCACAAGGGCCTTTTTAAGCCTAGCCATATATCCCAAATATCTGACAAGTTCTGATATCCTTGATAAGTGTAAGCAGGGGTTTGGGAGATGAACTATTTACAGGTTACCTGTATCCATTAGAGACATAGTTGCCAAACCAGGGATGAGTTTCCAGTTTCCCATCCAATTGTCCAACTTGCACTTGAATTGGGTTAGGAGGAACACTGCTTCACATGGATAGGGAGCCTGTTCCATAGACGCGGTAGTCTATGGGATACATACATCTCAATTTTTTTATTTCATTCATTTCATCTTTTTCCATCTACATATTAATATCGCATTGCATGACTCTTCATAAACAAACCTTTCATTCAATTTTACATTTACAAAATACTCCTTTTTTTTTTTTTTTTTAACATTCCATACATTCTGGACCTGATACTGAATCAACATTCTCTTTCTTGAGTACTTCATCAAATTCACTAATAGTGATTTCTTTTTCAGATTCTTCCTTAACTCGTTTTGAAAATTATTTTTACTTTCCATTCTCACTTGTTTTCCTTCTTTTTACTGTTACACATATTTTCTACATGCTGTGCTACAACATTCAAAATTTGCTCATGTTCTTTTTTTTACACTTTCATTTCCCTCATATTTGTATTCTCCTTTATTTTTACCCAAATATGGACCACCTCCCTTCTCCCTTGTAAATAATATTTCTGCATAAACAGTAATGCCTTATTTTTTACAATTTATTTTGCTTTTTCTGTATCATAATACTGTCTTGTCTTATTCTCTAAATTCTCTTAGAATCCTATACATTTTCCCATACATCACTTTCTTTTCCTTTCCTCCATCATCCTGCCATTGAAGAAAAAGTACTTCATTTTAAATTTCCATTCATAATAATCATTCAGACCAGTTTTTATAGAAGTCCTTCATTGTTCTATGATCCTTCTGTAATAACAATACTTCACACTCTCCAATTTCATCCCGTAATCTATCATTTATTCTTTATTTCCATTGCTGTTTTAATACACTCCATTTTCTTCCATCACCTCAGTTCATATTGCTAAATGGTCTGAAAAACCTGTCACAACTGTGTCACCATCTGCTACCTCAAACTTTTCTGTAATACAAAATAATTTCAGATCCAAGTGCCTGTCTTTTACAAGTCCATTGACTTTTGTTCCACACAGTTAATTTACCACATTTTATCACTTCCTGTATTTTTCTTTACATCTTTCCTTTATTTTTTGCCTTTTCCCCCTTAATTCACTATTCAAGTCCCCTGCAATTATAATTTTCATGTTAACCACCACAGTCTAATATTTGATTAAACATGTACTGTTTTTCTTTGCAAGTTATATATGCATATAATGCTATAATTCTATAAACATGTTTTTTCTAGCTCACATAAACAACAGTTAACCTTCCTATCCTTACCAATGTTACATCAAGTATTTTCACTGTTTTTTATACAACACAGCCACTCTAGAACAATGTTAACTTCATAAGTTCCATATTATCCACCCCACAATTTTTCTGTTTACAGTCTTTCTTCACTTATCAGGAATCTTACATCATCTAACAGAATAACATCCACATCACATTTATCACGCCATTCCCGTATCCCTATCATTCTTACAGTGTTAATAATATTGTTCACATTTATTGAAAGTACTCCTAAGTTGTTGCCTTTTCTTTATAAATTCGGGGGAATATTTTTGAATTTTCATTTTCTGATTTTAACTCTTTCCCCACCTGAATATTTTCCCTTGGGTTTATACATAAAAAAATAATTGATCCTCACAATCAAGTTTTTCACTGGCTAGCCTTGAACTTCAAAAAGTTGTTAGTATCAGTCATCCTGGCCTCTCTTCCTACTTGTGTTATCTCTCCTCATTTTCTCCTCCATATTTTTATCTTCTGTAGTTTCTTCCCATGCTTTACCCTTTCCCCCAGTCTCTTGTCCTTCCTCATGTATGTTATCTTTTCTTTTCCCTTCTTTTTTTATTATTTAATGTTTTTGCTCTTAACAGTCCATCGAAAAGGGTCTGTTTTTTACACAACCTGCTTTCAGGTACACACCTTCTTGCTTGCTTCTTTCCATACTAGTTGCTTTGTATCTTGTCACAGTCATTTAATTAAATGAGAAAAGTCCCCACAAAAGGAACGTGATTTAGGCTGGCCAGCATCTCTTAACATCCCTCTATGGCCAGTCACAAAATTAACACTTTGCAAGAGTTTCACCATGTTTGTGTTTTTTTTTTTTCACATTTCAAAGCAACTTCCAATCTCTACCCTCTATTACAGAAGTTCTCTTCTGTTTAACTTTCACAGTATTATCAACAGTTTCACACAGAATCTAAATGCATTTTTTAGCACCCTCTTCATCCATTTCAACAGTTTTTAACTCCAAAGTAGCATTTAAGTTACTACAAGAAAACCAGTAATTGTTCAACAGGTAAATGTCCTCCTTTTTCTTACATAGTTGCAGAAATTTCATCAGTCCAATAGTTTCAAATGTTAAGTCACAAAAAAGTCTTTGCCCCAATATGTATAACTGATCAGATATCTTGAGCTTTAAAATCCAGAACACTTACCAGATTGCCCCATTCATAATTTGTTCTTATTCTCACAGTTAGTCTTCTCTTTTTAAAAAAAAAACAGTTTTACTTCTTTTTTGCTTGCTGCCACTGCTGCATAGATTTAGTTACTACATTATTGGCTTTTACAAAAGCGGACGTCATCTCAGTTTGCTGCTGCTTTCTTCTTCTATTTTCTGTCACTGATGCATAACTTTTAACTGCTGCATAACTGCTGCATTCTCTTCTGCTGCATCACCTGGTTCTTTTTCCACATTGTCTTCAGCGTTTCCGAATCTGCCATCTCACTTCGTGAAACGGCAGAACTGTCAACTGGATCATTCTGCTTGCAGGGCATCATCTGCAAGCCCTCCTGATGCCAGTTCTCTTATCTGCACCACTTCAACAGACACACATTTCATTCTCCATGGAGACAGCAAAGCGCTGCTCATTTGTAGCATCCACCATACAGGAATCTTTATTTATTTACATTCTGAAGCTCCAATTTGAACAAATTTTTATCCAAATTCTGACTTTCCACCTTCAATCTATTCATAGCTTTTATCGTCTCCTCTATGCTGCTCTTTCCCTTAGTCCTCTTCGTGGCTGCTGTAGGAGCCGTGCTGCACCATCTAACCACTCCAAAGGGTAGGGAACATTCCTTGATGCCCTGGTCAAATTTCTCCTAGTAGTATAAGCACCACATACAGTGGATATAAAAAGTGTACACATCCCTGTTAAAATGCCAGGTTTGTGATATAAAAAAATGAGATCACAATAAAACATTTCAAAACTTTTCCCACCTTTTAATGTGACAGGGACCTGTCCAATTCAATTGAAAATCGATGTTTATGCAGTGACGGAAACCTGGCTCAAGAGAGCACCTCAAGCACTGCCAGGTTACAATTCCTATCATACCTTCCGGCCTCAGTTACTGGATCACAGTACAAAAGGGGGAGGTGTATCCATATTCATCAAGGATACCCATATCTCCAGGTTAGTAGTGCAGCATGATGCCCCAGAGATCATCCATGCGCAACTATCAGCAGGCAAAACCACATTTCAAGTCGTAGCCGGTTATAGATCGCCCACCATGTCCCAAGATGCTCACTCTGCATTCATTGAGACATTGGAAAATATAAAGGTCCTACCCAACACCATAATCTTGGGTGATTTCAACTACCCTGGTATAGATTGGTCAAACTACCAATGTTCCAACTCCTATGCTCAGCGATTCATAGAATTTATAAATTCAAATGCCCTTGAACAACTAGTATGTTCCCCCACTAGAGGGGACAACCTATTGGATTTAATCATCACAAATATGGGCGCCCATTGTACCACACCCGTTATCACTCCCTCCTTGGGCAGATCCGACCACAAACTGATAACCCTGGACATCCTCCCCCAGTCAAAGAAACCATAGTCAAAAACCTTTCCAAAGCAAACTTCAAACTACTTGCATCCGAAGTGGAAAGCTTCACTGTTCCCTTGCAGAGGGATAATGATATCCAGGATGCGGAATCCTACACCAAGGCACTCTATATGCATCTTAAGGATTGCATGGTCCGTGCTATCCCAAATAAAACCAAGACTCCTTCCTCAAGCAAGAAGAAACCAGTCTGGTGGACCCCAGCCATAAGCAAACTTTACAATAAAAGGAGGAGACTTGTACAAAAAAAGGCCAAATCTCAAGTAGAAAAATCATCCCTGATCAGCATTAGTAAGAAATTGAGGGCCCTCATCAAGTCAACTAAAGCTAATTTTGAAAAGAAAGTTGCCAAAGATAACAATAAGGCCTTCTATGGCTACGTCAAAAACCTAAATGGCAATGCTCGGGTCTGTTCTGCGCTAGTACAAAATGGAACAAAATACACTGACCCTTCTGACATTGCCAACATCTTCGCTGACAGGTTCAGTGCAAATTCCCCCCCCCCCCCCCTCACCACCTACAGGGCCTATTACCATTCCAGGGGGTTGTGTAAGTCCAATTATTACTGATACGTTGGTTAACAAAGCTCTATCTAAAGCTAAAAACACTGCCTCCATGGGACCAGATGGTGTCCCAGGCTGTGTCATACGCGAGCTCCAAAAGGAATTAACCCCGCATCTTAATACCCTGTTCATTCTCAGCCTCTCCACAGGATATGTGCCCATAGAATGGCACACGGCAACGGTCGTCCCGCTACACAAGGGTGGGGCCACAACTGACCCTGGGAACTACCGACCAATAAGCCTGACCAGTCTGATCTGTAAGGCTATGGAGTGAATCATTATGGAACTCATAAATGGAGAGATTGGGAACCTCTAGTCACTGGACCCCACACAGTTCGGCTTCGTCAAGAGCAGATCATGCCTCCTGAACCTGGTGGATTTCTTTGAGGCAGTTACTCGGGCTATAGATAAGGGAAAGGAGGTACACACGGCTTACCTTGACCTTGCTAAAGCATTTGACACCATTCCCCATTCAGGTATTATTGATAAGCTCACCAGCCTGGGCACAAACCCTTACGTCACAAGATGGATTGCAAACTGGCTCTCAGACAGATCCCATAAAGTAAGAGTAGTGGGATCTATGCCCGAATCCAGGCCAGTAATGAGTGGTGTGCCTCATGGCTCTGTCCTGGGGCCCCCTCCTGTTTGGCATATACTTCTTAGAAGTGCAGGCAAGCACGGAAGGGCTGTGGCTGACTAAGTTTGCGGACGACTGCAAACTGGGTGCTGTAATAGAGTCTCCGGCCGACATGGAGTAGGGCCTAAATGAGACTGATGCATGGTGTCAAAGCCATGGTCTCAAGCTAAATGCAAAAAAAATGCGTAGTAATCCCCTTTGGAAAAAACAGAGTACCCGCAAACTACAACATAGGAGGTAATCCCCTGAAATCTGAAGAAGAAATAAGGGATCTAGGGACCCAAGTAGATAGTCAGCTTTCCTTTGATAACCATGTTGCCAAACTGGTTAGAAAATCCTTCTGTGTGACCCATCCGATCACAAAAGGGTTCGCACCAAGATCTAAGGATGTAATTACTCTACTCTTCCCTCATCAGACCCATTATTGAGTACAATGCACCTATTGGAATGTACCTGGCTAGACATCTCCAGCAGCTGGAGAGACCACAGAGGTACCTAACCAAGAGGATTACTGGCCTCAAAACAGTTGCCTTATGCAGCACGATTGAAAAAGCTAAGACTGTTCTGTTGTATACCGCTTTCTCAGAGGCAATCTCTGTCTAACGTACAGAGCCATGTCCAACCCAGAACTGTTGAACATGCTCCATCTTAGCAAAACCAAATCTACTCGAGCTGCACGCTCTAGGGATATAAACCTCAACACAACAATGAATAGAACATGCTGGAGGGATAGATTCCCTTTGCAGAGACTTCCCTTACTATGGAACAGGGTCCCGATCTACATAAGACAGAGCCCCTCACTATCACTCTTCAAGAGGAACCTTGATGAGTGGATGGGTAACAGAAAGTTCACACCGGGGATCACACCAACAGCACTACTAGATAGGGGCCAAGGGTATTAGCTGCTAGTACAAGGGTCTAGGGAACTACTAAAGGGGCAGTGAATACTGCATAACGTGGCTGGGCTAATATATGCCTTTGGGCAGATAGCACAGTACCAACCTATGAACCTATAAAAGCAAACAAATCTGTTAGGGGAAAATATAAAAAATAAACATACAATAAGCTGGTTGCATAAGTGTGCACACTTTTAAACTAATACTTTGTTGAAGCACCTTTTGCTTTAATTACAACATTAGGTCTTCTTGGGTACACACCTGCCATCAATTAGAGACTCTGATTAACCCCAAATAAAGTTCAGCTGGCCTAGCAGGGTTTTCCTGACATTTACTCAGTTGCCTGCTACAGCAAAGCCATGGTTCACAGAGAGCTTACAAAGCATCAAAGGGATTTCATTGTTGGTATCAGTCAGGTGAACGTTGCAAAAAAATTTCCACAGCATTGGATATACCATGGAACACAGTGAAGACAGTCCTCAAAAAGTGGAGAAAATATGGGAAAACAGTGACGTTGCAAAGAACTAGACGTCCCTCTAAAATTGATGACAAGACAAAAACTGGTCAGGGAGGCTGCCAAGCGACCTACAGCAACACTGAAGGAGCTGCAGGAATTTCTGGCAAATACTGGTTTTATACTACATGTGACAACAATCTCCAGTATTTTCCATATTGTCTGACCTGTGGGGTAGGGTTGCAAGACGGAAGCCTTTTCTTACACAGAAAAACACCCAGGCCCGGCTAAATTTTGCGAAACAATACGTCCGTTCTCCCAAAAGCATATGGGAAAATGTGTTATGGTCTGATGAGACCAAGGCTGAACTTTCTGGCCACAATTCCAAAAGGTATATTTGGTGCAAAAACAACACATCAAATCAACAAAAGAACACCATCCCCACGGTGCAGCATGGTGGTGGCAGTATCATGCTTTAGGGTTGCCTTTCTTCAGGTGGAACTGGGCTTTAGTCAAGGTGGAGGGAATTATGAACAGTTCCAAATATCAGGCACTTTTGGCCCAAAAACTTCAAGCCTCTGTTAGAAAGCTGAAGATGAAGAGGAATTTCACCTTTCAGCACAACAATGACCCCAAGCATACATCCAAATCAACAAAAGAATGGCTTTACCAGAATAAAACTAAAGTTTTGGCATGGCCCAGCCAGAGCCCAGACCTAAATCCAATAGAAAATCTGTGTGGTGACCTGAAGAGGACTATGTACAAGAGATGCCCTTGCAGTCTGACAGATTTGGAGTGCTTTTGTAAGGACAAGTGGGCAAATATTGCCAAGCCAAGATGTGCCATGCTGATAGATTCCTACCCAAGAAGACTGAATGCTGTAATTAAAGCAAAAGGTTCTTCAACAAAGTATTAGTTTAAGGGTGTGCAAACTTATGCAACCAGCTTATTGTACGTTTTTTATTTTTTGTATGTTTTCCCCTAACAGATTTGTTTGTTTTTCAATTGAATTGTACAGGTTATAGGTCACATTAAAGGTGAGAAATGTTTTGAAATGATTTATTGTGGTCTCATTTTTTATATCACAAAAACCTGACATTTTATCAGGCGTGTGTACACTTTTTTTATATTAACCGTAGGGTCTCCCTGGAAAGAGGCCACTAGCCTACTGAAACTAACAGGCCAACAAAGGATAAATAAAATACATATGTAGGAAGAATCATAGTTAAAATAATACAGAAGGATGATGGGAGCTGGTGATGGTAGAAAAACTGTGGGATGTCTTAATGAGTGGTAAGGGATAGCAAAGGTGTATGAGATATTTTAGAAGACAGGCATGATCATACATCCATACTACTGCAGTCCAAGAGAAGGAGATGTGGTGAGCATGTTGGGAAGAACTGTATACATAAGAAAAGTAGAGATGTCTCTAAATGTTGTGTCCCTGGAAGAGGGGGAAAGGTTATAATGATGGTGATCAAGCAGAAATACTCAGCAAAGTCTTCATTCAGTATTTTCAAAGTAGTAGGGAGGCGGGCTGCTGACATGGGAATTTATGGATAGGACTAAAGGATATAAAAGAAAGTGAATTGGGAATAAGCAGGTAAAACGGAGTTTAACTTGGGAAGGCTGAAATGCAAGTCCTGGAGGGGTTGCTTATCAGGATGCTGAAAGAGGGGGGAGGATGTTTACATGCACATTAAACTAGTGGCTAACTTGTTCTACCTCTTCTTAGAAACCAGAATAATGGTGCAGCATGGACGCTGATAGTAGTTCCCTTTGTTCATTGGTAGGTCCAAGAAGCTGCCCAGAAGTTGTATAGTTAATGTAATTTCTGACCTAGGTAAAGGTATTGATAATTTTTTTGGACAAGTTGGTAGTTTCTAAATGTTGCCTTGAGATGGATGTTGTGACTCAAAGACAAATCATTCCACTCCATCTTAAGTTTTGTGACTGGGTCACCACTAATGTTAGCAGAGAACAGCCCTGTGGAGAGGTGGTATCTGGACGTGAGTGAGGTATTGGATATTGATGGGGGAATGAAAATAAGTCATCTTTCAGGAGATTGATGGCAAGATTGAAAACATATAGGAAGAATTATTAGCGAAATTTAAAAAGCAGTGAGAGAAATATGTGGGGAAATGCCATTACCCACTTGCTACAGGGTTCAGTGGTAGGTTTGTTCCTCAATTGTAATTGTGTTTGAGATAACTCTGGGATTACAGTGAAATTCTCATTCTTTCTTTTGACAATGACAAGACTGGTGTAGTGATCGCAAACAGATGAACTGATGTTTTTCTAGCGCTGGTGAGATTTAGAAGGGTGTGCTGGCAGTAGTAATCTGGTTTAGTGCAAAAAACAGTGCAAAGTTGCACACTTTTAAAGAATCTAATTAAAACAAAGATGCAGGGAAGAACTCCCCTAGGGATGACAGATTAAAAAATATATATGCGGTTTATAATTCCCATTAGCTATGGAGTTTATAATTGCTCATTGGATAAATTGAGCAGGATATTGAAATGTTTATAGAATCTAATGGATGCTGGTAATGTAGACGTGAGAAGAGATGGCACTCTTGCAGTGGTGTGGGCCCCTAATAAGGCTGCATGTGGATGACTGCTCACTTCTGGAAACTGTCCAGAGAAAGAAGCATAGGCTAGCAGAAAGTATGCAGTGGGGCAGGGTACTAAAAGGTGGATGAGAATGAGAGGGCTGGAATATCGGGAAAGATTCTTGTGTGTGAATTACGCATGCTAGAAAAAGGATTTGGGAGTAGGATACTAAGTGATGCACTGAATTGTCACTGAGCAGGTGGGAAAGGGAATGCAGATGGAATGTGGAGAGGGGGGTGATTTTAAAATTGATTTATGAATGTGAAGAGTATCCATAGTCTTTGGAACACGTCACTAGAGAGGGACACAGTAGAAGGGTGTAAGTCAGGAGATAGAATCAAGGGTGCCCATCGTAAAAGAAGAAAAAATGTGCATGATAGAGGCATTTCAAGGAAAGACTATGCAGACCATGTGTCATCTTACATTTGCAGGGTTTGCAATTAATGATTTGCAGAATTAGTATAGTTTTTAGTACTAGGGGTAGGTTAAAGGTCAGGAAATTCAAGCACCTAAAGGGAATTGTGTTAGGTTTAAAATGGCCTGGGACGGCAGCTAGCCTTGTACTTGCTTGAACCTATAAATGTTCCAAGCTCTGTATAACCATAACTGGTAAAGTATCATTTCTCTTTGCGTTTACTAAGGCAACAAAGTGCCACTCTGATGGTTGTGAATGTTTTGGGGAGAGGGTTGAATGCATGAAAATGGTAAGTTTTTGAAGTCTGACATAAATATCTGCTTCTGTAATTTCAGAAAAAGCAAAGATGCAAGGTGGATCTGCAAGGATGTCTCTCCTGATTTTGTTGTCCATTTTCCTGTGTGCAGCTTTTATAATGTCTCTAGTATATCACAATTTTCCTGAACTTACAGAGTAAGTAAATCAATGGAAAAAGACACCTCTACAAATAATTTTCAGTGCATATTTTGACTAATAATTTGTGTGGTGCAGTAAAATAATGTGTTTAGAGAAATGCAGGTATTAGCTATACACGTAATGACGTTTTAATGATGCACTGTTTCTATTTCTTTTTCTAGCCGTGTCTTGTAGTAGTGATATGTGAATATTTATTCTGGTCAGCTTTTCAGCTTATTTTCTAAAATGTATTCTTACTACCTATTAAATTCACTTGCCATTTGTCATTTTTGTTTTTGGCTTGCACAGTTTTAATATTGCAAAACTTTTAACACGCTTTGAAGGGTATTACACTTAATTCGGGTGATGGAATCTTGTATCCCAGTGTGGTAGCCATACTGAAGCACATATGTTGTTTGGTTACGGAACTGTTCGTAAAAATTACTGTTTTATAAGTGGTAAGAAGCTAGACTAAATGCATTGGATATTTCAAGGTTTAGATATGGTTATAGGTGACCTCAGTGCACATTCTGCGGAGTGGCGAAGCTGATCTTCTGGTGGTGATGTCATCTCCACATCCAGATTGTAAGATCTGGTGTAGAGTTTCGCTATAAGCAGTTTCTTTCTTTGTTGTCTAAGTCCTTAATGTTGTTTGAACTGAAAATAGTTTAGAAACTAGTTGTTGTGGAACTGAATTTGAACTTCATGGATCAGATCACACGCACACGTGTGTGTGTGTATGTGTGTGTGTGTATGTGTATATATATATATATATATATATATATATATATATATGTGTATATATATATATATATATATATAATATATATATATATGTGTGTGTATGTAATGTGTGTGCGTATACGTGCATGTATGTATGGAAGTAGAAAAGTCAAGACAAACTGTGCTTTTAGAATAATTCACACTAAAATTTTATTAAATGGATTACTTGGCCATTAACAAAGAGCTAAAAATTTGGAAACGACAGGAAGATACGAATTTTAAAGACTGTAGGAAATTTTGTGTGTGTGTATATGTGTGTGTGTGTGTGTGTGTATATATATATATATATATATATATATATATATATATATATATATATATATATAATGTATGTATGTAAATGGTATATGTATATATGTGTGTGTATGTATGTATGTGTGTGTGTGTGTGTGTAGATATATATATATATATATGTGTGTGTGTATATATATATATATATATATATATATACATATATACACATACATACACGTGTGTGTGTATATGTTTTGTAATTGATCATTATGTTCTGAGGATAACAAATGTCTAAAGAAGCAGACAGAATGGTGGACTGTCAAATTAGAAAGACTTGGAAGGAAAAAAGAAATGTTACTGGTAGATGTATATGGAGCCTTCTAGTGCAGCAAATAAAAACACCCTGAAATGAGATTGTCAGTGGTGCAATAGGTAGTGTACTTGTCTTTGGTGCAGAAGGCTGTGGGTTCCATTCCTGCACCAAGTAGATCAATTGCTGACATTACAGTGCAGCATAAAGGGATGCTGCACTCCAGAGTGTGCTGTCCATTGGATGAAACGTTAGATCAAGTCCCCAGTTGCTTGAGTTGTTGCTAGCTTAGGTGGATATAAAAGATCCCATGGCAACTATCGGAAAGAGTAGGTGAAGTTCCCTGGTGTCATGGCCAAATTTTTCCCTTAGTAGAGTAAATACCACATCAGGCCTCCTCTGAAAAGAGGTTACTAGCCTGCTGCAACTAACACATTCAACAAACGATAAATACAAATAAAGTTTTAACAGTTGTTATGATCTATGAGAAAAATATGAACGTAAGCTAGCAACCTTTTAGGAACCACAGAAAGGATTCCTGTTCAAGTATCAGTATGATTAAGAATAGAGCATTGATTACAGACCTGACTCATTTGGTAGAATTATTTGCAAATAAGTTTGTTGACAGATCTAATAACAGCTGCACCCAGTTAAAACCTCATTCTAATCTTCAGAGTAGCACCTCTCCTAGGTTAAAGTTGAGTATGGCAGATAAAAGCATCAAGAGTAATAAAACCGTATTTAGCAGTAGGTCCATGTGATCTTAATTGTTATTTCCTGTCTAAAATAGCTCAGTGAACACTTCATTGTGTTGTTGGTTGTCACATTTTGGACTTCAGGGGGGATTTGTCCCCCAGTTATGGAAAAAAACTGCTACAGTTCCTCTCTTTTAAAGGTGGTAGTACTAGTACATTAGGTAACTACTGTCCAGTTAGTGTCACCTACATCGTTTGTAAATGCTTTGAAAGAGTATTCTGTTTCTTGTTAACCAAGCAGTTATGCTCCACTCTAGATATTTCCAACGTGTTTTCTGAAGGTAGTTCCTGTCTGGCCAACTTTAAGTTTCTGTCAGAACTTATGGAAACCAGTGAATGCCAAATGGGTTGATAGTTGAATGGGACAACATTTAAGGTAAAAACTGAGAATACTATAGCAAAAAGGTTTAAGATAGAGGTATCTCAGGTTTCAGTGCTTGGACCCCTGTTTGACCTGTTTGTCAGACTTTATATCCTATAATAGTGTACTAGTTAGCAAATTTACTGATACAAAATTCTGGCAATTTTCAACTATTTTAATGATTAAGCTTTATTATTAAGTTTTTTGAATGCCTTGCATATTTGACAAGTGGAGTAACTGTATGGTGTTTAATCCTAGGAAAAAAGCATTGCATTTTGGTTCTAATCACCCATGCACTGGACGTTGTCATTACAAGTAGTGAGAGCATTATTTGTGATGCTGCGATTAGGGATATCTTGTAAATTATTTCCAGCCATGTCAAGAGTTGTAGTTGTAGTTTACAAGACTTGTTGTAAGACTTTGCATAAAATACTATTGAGCTCTTTGTGTTTATAACTGATCCCGGTTGTTAATATTGGAAAAACAAAATCTAAAGTTCTTTACCAAACAGACTGACGAAGTAAAACATCTAAGTTATAGAAACAGATTGGAGCAGATGTTACTGTACTCATTATAATATAGGTTGGTCAGAAGAGATAATTTTCTTGTTTACAAAAGCATAAGTAATGTTTCCCCTGAAACAGATAGTGTTTTTTTATCACTTGGCTTGAGTGCGGTATTCATTGAATGAAGTTGTCATTTGTGTACGTGCTTGCATTGTGTTAAGAAATGTTTTTGCTCTGCGCATTAAAATACCCTTACTGCCCTGGTTACTGCAACATCAGCAAGAAGCTGAAAGTACACTCAAAAGATGTCCTGTGGATATGAAACTGTGCGACTATTGCTTCTGTTTCTTGGCAGTATGTATACAGAAGAGTATGCCTGTGTAGAGAAGTACATGTTAAACTCATGTGTTGCATCTTATCAAGGTAATGGACAGTGCATGGAATTCGCTGTGTATAGTTATTTTTAAAAAAGTAAGACGCTGCTTTTTAGGCCAGTATAAAAAGCAGTACATCACAACAGGGTTGTGAGTAATGGCACTTTTCCTTTATCGGGGCAACAGGTCTAATGAGCACTTCAGCTAAGAAGCTGATTGTGTGGTTAAAATGTGTTGTAAAACATTGGAGGAAATAATATGAATTTAAGTATTATTTACCATGTGTATTGTTTTTTAACACCATCCTTAACAGTGTATGTGTAACAGCCCACTGTGGAACAGGGAGGGACTGTCATCATAAACAAGCAGGGAGGCACACATTCCTACCCCCTCTGCAGACGAGCCATGACTTTGTGGGACACAGCATTGACTTATCAAGTTCACCTGCAAGCACAATTCCTGCCAGGAAAGATAAATACTCTGGCAGACGAACTAAGCAGAAACCTCATGGATCCCCACGAGTGGAAACTGGATCCACAAGTCTTCAGCATGATAACAAGGAAATGGAGATGCCCAGACATAGATCTATTTGCCTCCCCTCACAACTGTCAACTACAGAGATTCTGCACAAGGACTTATCACAAGCAAGCATGGAAAGTGGATGCCTTATCCTTCAGCTGGAAAAGCCTAACAGTATATGCCTTTCCTCCACTGCCTCTCCTCCTCAAGGTACTCCTAAAGGTCAGACAAGAAAAGCCAAAAATGATACTGATTGCCCCAGACTGGCCATGCCAGCACTGGTACCCAATCCTAAAGAACTTGTCTCAAGGTTCAGCCTGGACATTGCCTCAAATTCCTCACTTACTGACCCAACAAAACAATCCGATCCTACACATCCAACTCAGGACCTTAAATCTGGCAGCATGGCGGATAATGTAGCCATTCATAACACTCCTCTCTCCAAAGCTGTGATGGTTGTTATTTTGGAGGGCAGGAGGCCCAGTACCAGAAAATCTTATGCAGAAAAATGGAAGAGATTCTGTGCTTGGAACCAGGCACAAGGAATTGACATGTTTGTTCCAAACATTCCTCAGATTTTACAATACTTAACTGAGATGCTGGACAGAGGCCTATCCTTTTCATCAATTAAGATCCATGCCTCTGCCATTTCAGCCCATTACAATACGGAACCACCTATCTTTTTTCATTCTTTAATAAGGCAGTACCTCAGAGGGGCCAAAAACACAAGACCTCCAAGAAGAGCCCCAATACCTGCATGGGACCTCAACTATGTCTTGGAAAAACTCACACTGCCTCATTTTGAGCCAGCCTCAACAGCTGATATAAAATTCTTATCCTGGAAAACAGCTCTTCTCCTAGCAATAACCTCTACAAGACGAGTCTTGGAGTTACAGGCACTCATGGCTGTGGAACCTTTTATCATTTTCTATCCGGACAGGGTTTCTCTGAGGACAAACCCTACAGTTATGCCTAAGGTGGTGTCCAGTGTGGACCTTAACCAAACCATTCACTTGCCTACCTTTTTATCCAAACCCACAGAACAAGGGTGAGAGACTTCTGCATTCTTTGGACATACACAGACCGCTATGCTTCTACTTGGACAAAACTAAAGCTTTCAGAAAGACTGAGCCACATTTAGTGGCATATGCTGCTGGATCACAAGGAAAGGCTATCTCAAAACAGACTATTTCAAAATGGATAGGCCATTGCATTCATTTCTGCTATTCACAACATGGCAAATCAGTGCCTAAGGACATTAGGCCACATTCAGCCAGAGCAGCAGCCTTACTCAGAGGAGTACCAACCAAAGACATCTTAGAGGCTGCAACTTGGAGTTCAGTGCACACCTTTACAAAGCACTACCACTTACCTCTCTACTCTAAATCCAGAGCAGGCTTTGCCACTGCAGTTCTGCAGGGCATCATAGCCTCTCCTAATCCTATTTAGCCCCAGCCACCCATCCTCAGCTTTGGGATTCAACCCAAGAGTAATGACTGCAACAGTGAAACACTATGAACATAGTACAGTTGTGTACCTAACAAAAATGTAGATGTTCGAGTGTATTCACTGTTGCAGTCCAGGTTACCCTCCCACCATCCCCCTTTCTTTTGCTGGGTCTTATCTGTACTTCTCTATTCTATACAACCTCTGTGGTGTATTTGCTTGTAGATGAAGGAAATGATTACCTTAGTGCATGCATGTTTATTGGCATAATTTTTAGCCTACCCTTTTGGGGGCACCTGACATCTCGGGCAAGAAAAACTGAAGAAAATGGCGTTGGCTGCATCTTTTATACCCCTGGTGCACTGACATCAGGGAAGAGGTGACAGCAACCGACGCCCAATCAAGACTTTGGAATTCAGGCCGACTGCGGGTAGCCTGCCAGCAGGATAACCCAAGAGTAATGACTGCAACAGTGAATACATTCGAACATCTACATTTATGGTAGGTACACAGCTGTACTTTCTGCTGAGTCAGCGTAGCAGGAGCATTCATTATGAATGGAGAATACTATATAATTTCGTCAGCAGCACCCATTTGTTTCCACTTATATGTATTATTAGCATTGATATTTTGCAATAACACTGGTCTTGTACGAACTGACCGTTTGCTCAGGTATGCTAGATTGTCTTACTGTAACACATCAGTAGCTTTAGTGGTGTTAATTGTACCATGCCAGATTTTCAGTTATGGACAATTAAATTGCTTTATCAGCATAGGCAGTATGATTAGATACTAACATGATTTCTGGGCTGTATGGTTTAATGTTGCTCCTTGTTTAGCTTTATAACGTGTTTAATGCATCTCCTCTAAACATTCCTGTGTCTATTTTTAGTACCACTATTATGCAAGGGTATGATGGAGGTTCACACCTGTGGTTAGTTGGGCAAGCAGCAGTTCAATTCAGTCATGTTTTTGGGCCAGTATAGCATTGTATTAGTTCTTTAAAAACATTGAAACTCCTCCATATGTTTTATTCAGAGCTGAGGGGGGTCAAAATGTATGAAAGGCACTGTAGACTTTAATAGCCAGAGTGATTACTACGGTTCTGAACTACGTTTCTGTGACTGCATATATGTGTGTGAATTTTCTAGGGTAAGGAGTGCTTCCAGGTAATACATGTTTTTTATATTTAAACTACTAGCATTGAGAAGCAGCGCCTTTAGGTATTTCTGACTGATTGTTATTATGTTGGCGGGCTTAACTTGGCATATCCTAAAAAAGGCACTATGGTGACAAAGTTTTTGTCAATATTCAGAAGCCAAGTGGTGATAAGTGCAAACCATCTCTTGAAAAGCATAGTGGCTTGTCGGTTATGTCAACCCAAGCTGTCAGAGATTGAATCCCCTTGTTGTGACACTAGAAACTAAGCCATTTGTTGAAGTAGGTCATTTTTGCTGGCCTTTCGTATAATCATTGCTGAAGGTAGGATGCGACTCAAGGCTAGATTCATACCCACCTGGGAGACATGTATTCAGAGAGCTCCATGTCCTTCTTCATATAGTCCAGTGAGGTGTCATGGACTATGACCGTCATACTGGTTCTTGTGTTTTAAAGCCACAAGTGCATGTGTGTGTGTATGTGAATGCAAGCAAGGGGCAAGTGTGTGTGTGTGTGTGTGTGTGTGTGTGTGTGTGTGTGTGTGTGTGTGTGTGTGTGTGTGTGTGTGAGAATGCAAGCAAGGGGCAAGTGTGTGTGTGTGAATGCAAGCAAGAGGCAAGTGTGTGTGCGTGCGTGAATGCAAGCCAGGGGCAAGTGTGTGTGTGTGTGCGTGAATGCAAGCAAGGGGCAAGTGTGTGTGTGTGTTTGTGTGAGAATGCAAGCAAGGGGCAAGTGTGTGTATGAATGCTTACTAAGCTGGGCATTAATCCCTATGTCACTCGATGGGTTGCCAACTGGCTTACTGACAGAACCCACGCTGTAAAAGTAGCCCACTCCAAATCCAGCTTCTGACAAGTCAGAGTACCTCAGGGGTCCGTCCTAGGACCGCTCTTGTTTGGCATCTACTTCTCTGAAGTACAGGCCAACACTAAGGGATTCTGGTTAACAAAGTTCACAGATGACTGCAAACTGGGAGCCATTATTGAATCCCCAAATGTTGTGGATACTCTAGAAAAGGGCTTTACAGAAACAGATGCCTGGTGCCAGAGCCATGGGCTCAAGCTCAGTGCCAAGAAATGTATAGTTATCCCCTTTGGGGAAAAAACATGTACCCGTTCTGGGACATGCTACACTTAAAGAAATCCCAATCCCTCAGAGCTACACGCTCCAGGGATCTAAACCTTGTCATCACAATAAACAAATGCTGGAGGGGTAGGTTCCTGACTCAGGGACTGCCCAGACTCTGGAATTGACTGCCCATACATGTCAAGCAGACCGCCTCTTTGGCCTTCTTCAAACGGAACATTGACGATTAAATGGGAGAAAGAAATTAACCCCAGGGATCACGTCACTCACCCTGCTAGACAGAGGTCCAGGGTAGAAAATAGTGTGGAAGTAATAGCCAGGGAATTGTTATGGCTAGGCTTGTATAACCCCATAGGGCCGATAGCCTAGTACCAACCTATGAGCCTATAGTTAACAGACTGCTATCAGAAGAAAAAAGCCCTTGGGTCAATTTTAGCTGTTGCCAAACAAACTTTGTGTCTGTGTGATAAGGGGCAAGTGTGCGCGCATCTGTGTGATAAGGGGCAAGTGTGTGCACGTTTGTGTGATAAAGGGCGCTCTGCCGGTATCTGCTGAATGTTACAAAACCACTTTTATCTCTAAAGCTGTCCCAGCACAATCTGGTAGTTAGATGTAACTTTAAATACACTATAATGGTATGTTCTTCATATACTGAATTGATAAAGTCTGTTTTGTGATTTATGATTTAGTGTTGAATTGTCACTTAATTCCATTAGGTACTGGTGTGCCTTTGCTGGGTAATTTTTTCCCTGTGGTTGTGGAATTGTGTAGTTATAAAGACAGGAAGAATTTGATTGTTCCCAGGTGGTGTGGGCATGGTTGCTTAACCCTCCCCTCAAAACCGTAACACCTTTAGTTTTGCAGCCATGTTTGGATGGATTTGGATCAGGGTGATGGCAGTTTATAGGTCTCCTTTTTGCTAGGATTTATGTAAGACACCTAAAGTGGGAAGGATGAAAGTTTTAAAAATAAAACATCCTTCATGAAAGGTCTGAGGTGGAAAATTGTGTATGTGGTTATGCTGATAAGAACTGGAAATTCCTGTGTTAACACTAATGTACAGCAGACAGTTTATTGGACTGTGCTGTAGAAGCTAAATCTGTGGACAGGTTTACTGGGCTGTGTAAAGTAGGGCTCACTAGTGTTGGATTAACGTACTTTAATAATGTTGTAGGTGGAAAACCGTTCAATGGGTGCATTTCATGTACAATTTGAATGCAGCGGCTTGATGTGTAAGATCTGTATAGGCATGTGTTTCTGTTTCTGATGTCTTCACAGCCAAAGTACATAATTACTTGTGCATTCCTCGGACGAAGGCCTGGGGTCATTCTTGGTGTTGCCAAACAAACTTGTAGTTATGTGTGTGGACGGGTGTGTGTGTGAGTTGAGTGTGTGTGGTGTGTGTGTGAGTTGAGTGTGTGTGGTGTGTGTGAGTTGAGTGTGTGTGTGTGTGTGTGTGAGTTGAGTGTGTGTGGTGTGTGTGAGTTGAGCGAGTGTGGTGGGTGAGTGTGGTGGGTGAGCGAGTGGGCGAGTGTGGTGTGCGAGATGTGCGAGTGTGGTGTGTGCAGTGAGTGGTGTGTGCAGTGAGTGGTGTGTGCAGTGAGTGGTGTGTGCAGTGAGTGGTGTGTGCAGTGAGTGCAGTGAGTGCAGTGAGTGGTGAGTGCAGTGAGTGGTGAGTGCAGTGAGTGGTGAGTGCAGTGAGTGGTGAGTGCAGTGAGTGAGTGAGTGCAGTGAGTGAGTGAGTGCGGTGAGTGAGTGAGTGCGGTGAGTGGGTGAGTGGGTGAGTGGGTGAGTGGGTGAGTGGGTGAGTGAGTTGGTGTGGGTGTGTGTGGGTGGTGAGTGGTTGAGTGTGGGTGGGTGAGTGAGGTGTGGTGGATGAGGGTGAGTGTGGTGAGTCTCATTTTTGGATGTAATTTCTAAATTTTGTAAATTTTGTTTTTGTATTGTCATATTGCTTTACATTGCCCTACGAATATGTGACAAAGTACAGACAGAAGCACAGTAACAGCTGCAAAAACTAAGAGCATAAATTTGCAATAACCATGCGTATACATTAATTGCATGTTTTTACATAAGAAGCAGATGTCTGTCACAATTAATTGACAACACTACATCAGATTACAAGAAGTATGCAATACCGTAATTTTTTAAATTATGTCTTAAAAAAGCATGTTGGTGCTGTCATGCAAGTCTGTGAAATATTTCATGTTTATAGTGTGTCGTTTGTCAGCTATTTAACCAAACGAGAAGGAAAAATAAGTGGGAGTTTGATGCTTTGCAAAACAGTGATTATTCCCAGTGCTATGTAGCTTGGTTCTAAATTTGACAGGAGGAGTGCAACAAAAAAAGTGTCCCACTGTAAGGAGGGAAAGGCTGACAAGAAAACAGTACATTACTCTGGTCACCTGCTGTGAGCTGTCAATCACATGCAGATAATGGGTCAAATTACCCTTAGCTCTTTGACAGCTAGGGAAGGTAGGTGTGAAGGGGGAGGGGAGATACCTTGAAGAACTAGATTTCAGCCTTCACAAAAGAAAGCAAGTTAGCATTTCTAAGAAACAAAAGCAATAAAATGCACTTTTCAGTTCTGTTCTGTAGCATTTGCACTGCTTGTGTTTGAAGTAGTCATTGAAAAAGGATAACATTTTAACCAAAAGTAGGGGACTTTAAGGTAGCAGTGAATGCCTGTTAAGTCAATGAAGTGACAGCAGCTTCAGGGAAAATGTGGCAGATCTGATGCAATTTTTTGGAGACAAATAATGCATTCTGAGATACTTAGAGGCAGAGTAAACAGTCTGAATTATTTCAAAATGCCAGCCCCCATGTGGTCAGAGTCAGAAATTGCATATAAAAATATCTAAAAAGCTCTAAATAGTCCCAGAGTGCTGTTAAAATGTAGGAAACACCAAACCATGATGAAATAAATATGTTTTTTGAGTCTGAGGGTGTGGTTGTCCTTTAAAATGAGATTCACTTGAGAGCTATATTTATTGCAGTAAAATGTGTTCTGTGGTTGCATCAAGTTGTTTGTTTTCTTCTTGAAAATGCTTTAGGTCCTCCAACCCGGCAATCCTTGTTGTCAGTGTTATGATTAAACCCATTTTTAATACACCGCCGTCATACAATTTTAGCGCTTAGGATGGATGTAAATTATATCCCTAGAAAGTCTCTGCTTCACCCCACTGTCATTCCATACAAGTAAGTAGACAGGACAGTCAAATCCTGCTTTTCCAGTTGTGAAAGGTATCGTACTGTAGCAGCTTACCAAAACCACATTTAGTTAGTTTTGTTGACTGAACCAATGCTGTTTCTGAGGGTGGTCTTGGGTAGGAGTTGTGAGTAGGTTTGGTTGGTAGGGTAGAGGATTGTGGGGCATATTATAGTATTGTATAAACTACTATTTAATAAAATAAGAAAGTGTTCCTCTTTCTGACTTCTGACTTGTTGTGACTTTAAAGCTTAATAATATGGATGTAATACTCAGAAGGTTGAAAAGCATGCTGATAACTATATAAACCTAAGCAGATTAATATACAGGGCTCTAAAATTTGCCACAGTTAAACAAGGGTAGTCTTTTCAAAACAGCCGCTTCAGGGCTAACCTCTGTGCGATCATTGCGTGTTGCCGTAATAATGGAAAAGTAACTGAGTAATTAGCATTGCTGTTATATATTGGCACAGGTTTTCTAAAGCCATGCTTACTTTATTTATTGTATTTGTTCAATATATAATACAGAAATTGTTAAACTGGTACCTTTAGTTTTGTTTGCTTGGTATGGGATTTGTTAATATTTCTTTTGGACATGGTTTTACTTTACCTTTTTTATGTTAACATTAGTGATGATTTTTTTTAAATTACAAAGTAATGTTTCAATCATTGCCTTGACTTGCACTTATGTAATTTTCATTTTATGATTATCTGTGGAAGTGTGCTGCAGAATCTATAGTAAACAGAAATGTCATCCTTTAAGCAGTATGAAGAAAAGCAGCCTGTTCAGGAGTTATTACCTCCTTTCTTCACCCCCTATTCTGCTCTTAACGTAACTTTTGAATGGTTCCCTTCAATGTTCATCTGCTTTCTTGCAGTAACCTTTTCATGAGTATTTGTCTCTACCTGAAATATCCCTTTTCTTTTTTTCTTGCAATGCATTTTAACAGCAGTGTAGTAGGATGCATTTTTTAAGACCCTTTTCGTCCTTCCATTTCCTTCTCTCTGGAATGCTGTTTATGTGGATATAAAGTCAAGGAGAGGTAGGGATTACTTGGTCACCTGCTGTCATGGTTTACTGGTTACCAGTCATCCTGTGAGTGAGATATAAAGGTCAAAATGCCTATATATTCTTCCTTTTTTGGTAATCAGTTTAGCCAGCTTATTTTAAAGTTTCTGTTCATCTTGGAGGTTGAGAAACATAAAGCCTTTTTGAGTCCAGACAGCTTGTAAAACCGAGGATTGTTCAAGAAAACTGTTAAAACGTATACAACAAAATTAAAAAGGATTAGTTTAGAATGGTTATTTTCATTGCATGAAATGGTTAATTATATTGCTTTGTAGAGTTAGTAAATTAAATTGGCTTGATATTTTTTTATAGAATTCATCTACCTGTTTGTGTTAACTGGGCCTGTTTCCTGTGTGTTATGTGATATGTACAAACATGCAGACCGAACTTCTGACTTTTACTGTCAATGGTATAACCAGATTTTTTATACCTGATGTCTAATTGTGTGTTGGGGGGGGGGCAAAGCTGTAGTTCGGTTATTCAGGCTTTACCCTTGTGATCAGATACTCTCCACAACTGGAAAACTTCCTTGTTTAAGAAAGTTAATGCTCGGGAGAGGTAGAAATTTATTTAAGTTCTAATTCACCATGCAGCTGGCTTTGGTAATGTTTCTTTTCCAGTGATCTGTATAAGAATGCAGAGATGTATATCAGATTTGAAAGATGTTTACCCCATTTTCTGCTTTCTCTCATTTGTCTGCAGAGCCTTTCTGGCAGTCTGAAGATGCTTCCATGTTACTAACTGAGCTCTGGATGAGCATGTGCATTATTTGATCAGAATGTTCCTAGTTTCTTACCAGTAGAAGAAAAAAGTTGCTTTGGAGAAGCATTGACTTCATAATTTTAGTTCAAGGTAGTGGCTTTAATTATTGGCAAATCCACATGTAAACTTGTGTAGTGTAATGGGGAGAAAGTTTTATGCAGGATATGTTTCAGGAATTTGTTTAGGGCTTTGAATGCTTATGAGACGGTTTTCTTACTTTGCATGCTTCTTTCTGAACCCGGAGTGATTTTGTGTGTGTGTGTGTGTGTGTGTGTGTGTGTGTGTGTGTGTGTGTGTGTGTGCTTTTTAAATATAAATCAAGTATTTAGTAAAACAGCAGTAATTGTGAATGTAGAGTGGGATAAGTCCATTATCCTAATGTATTCCTTCTGCTCTAAGATAAAAAGATCTTTTATTGTGTTTATCTGTAGCAGTGGTTGTAGAGTCACATCAAAAATGCTTGGATACTGCACCACTAAGTTTCAGAATTCACTGTTTGATTGAATTGCTGTCAATTTTTTAAAGTTTTGGCGTTTACAGTTTCATGCCGAAGTAGCATTCATGACAATGCACAGAATGCAAAAATGTTGCTTTTACTAGTGTCATGGTAAAACATTGTTGAATAAGCAACATCAAATGTTATAAAAAATAATCTGATGTTGTAAATCTTCATTCATTCCTTGCTGTTAGGACTTCAGTCTGATGTTGACTCCTATTTCGGTTCCAGCCTCGGCACCACCAGCTTCAGTGCCGTTTTTGATTCCGACATTGGCTTCCACGACTATTCTTGCTTCGGCACCATCCCCAGCCATGGTGCCGATAGCTTCTTTGACTCCACAGATTAAGACCTCGGCTCCTAAAGTCGAATATCTCCCAAGAACCAGATACTCGGAACCAACACAGCCATTTCCAAGCTCGTGCCAGCCAAAAACTCTCAGCTAAGACCTACCCATAATGCCCCTTTCATAGTTACTCCAGGTCTCATTTGCCATGTTCCTCGTCAGAGGTGCCTAGCTATCTCTATCAAAGCTAAGTGGAAATTTGTGATTTTTGGTGTAGTTTCTCTTCAAACTTTCTTGTTTTTTAGTCAGTTTAGCCTTTTCTTACTTTCCCTACCCTTTACCTTTAGTAATTAAATCTCTGCCATCGATGGTACTGTCCCTCTGTCCTACCTTTGGTAGGCCTTTCTTTACCACTTGTGGTATTTTTTAAATACCATCATTGGTATTCTCTCCCTTTTCTTTCCTTCTTATTGTTGTTTCCTTTAGGATACCCCTTTGTTGCCTGTACTATGTCAGACAAAGTTAAGTTGGGGTTTAAACAGTGTGACAAGTGTGGGCATAAGATGCCTTACTCGGACAGCCACGCTCGATGCGTTTACTGTTTGGGCGTGGACCATATAAAGCTGATTGCGACATTTGTGCTAGTTTTAGCAGTCACACGCTAGCAGAGCATAAAAATAAGTTTATTTTGAAAAGTTTAATCAAAACGCCTTTTTCGGAGGCTCTATCTGGGTCGAGGTCTCAATGCCCAAACAACACAAGGAAAAACTAGTCACTTGGTCCCTGCATCCCTGTCAGTTATGGAACAGAGTCCGCTCTGTGCTTCTCCGGCACCCTCGGCGCAGGCCTCTTCGGCACCAGGAGCTGTCTCTTCTCCCTCGGTGCCATCTCTGATATTGACTCCTATTTCGGTTCCAGCCTTGGCACCACCGGCTTCAGTGCCGTCTTTAATTCCGACATTGGCTTCCACGACTGTACTTGTTTCGGCACCATCCCCAGCCATGGTGCCGATAGCTTCTTTGGCTCCACAGATTATGACCTCTGCTCCTAAAGTCAAATATCTCCCAAGAACCAGATACTCTCCAACATACGACCCTTTCTTGAAAGACCTGATTCTTCTTCAGCAGCCTCCTTTAGATCTACCAGGAGCTTCTCTGTACTAGATGTAGTGCAGATTGTGGACCAGCTTCTGGCAACTAGGGGATTGCCCACTCCAGCTAGACCTTCCACCCCCTTTGGCTCGGAATTCTTCACAACATATTCTGCTGTTTATCCTCCTCCGGCCTCTACCCAGGCTCCGGAGATTTCGGTACAGATGTCCACCCTGGTGCATACTGTCTCGGCTCCGACTGCGTTTTTTTCCCTGTCGACACCGACCACCCTTGCTGCATCGGCTTCGTTGGAGCTGGTGCACTTTCAGAGCAGTGCTTAGACTGTCGGCACCTTGGTATCTAGCCTGGCTCTTATTTTTCACTGGCACCATCTTTGTCCACTGCTCTGACGGCTTCCAGTCCTATCGGAGCTCCTCACCTGGAGGTGGGCTCCTCAGGGTGGGGTGTGACCTCAGTTCTGAGGTTGTCCTTCTATGTTCTGGGCTCCCATCACTCCTCGTGCGGGCCTGCTTTCCAGATTATGGAATGGGTTCTTGCCTCCGCAGGCTTGTAGTCAGCATCAATGACATTGGCATCAGAACCCCCCCAGCATGCAGCTGTCCCAACCCCCTACTTCGGGATCCCGAGCATGGGAGCAGTAAGATCTCCCTTTTGAAGGGAACCCTTTCTCCGGGGTCCTCCTCAGAAGATCCCACTGGGGAGTCACCCAGGAAGAAATGGTGCAAGAGGAAGCACCTTGATTCCCCTGAGGAATCTATCACTGAAGACACCAATTGTGATGAGGAAGAAGGGTCCCCACGGTCTCCCCCAGATGATGTCTCATTCTGAGACATTCTCGAAATACTCAAGCAGCGAGGAGACTGGAAGTCCTCTAACCCTTTTTCTGAGGAATTGTTCTTGCAGGCCTTCCGTGCCTGGCCATCTTGCGGACAAAATTCTATCCACACCTGAAGACCAGCCCCACTGGTCCAAGCAGACGGTTGATTCCATGGTCATGGCGGCGGCCACCAAGAGGGAACTGGCAGAAGATATTTCTACTGTCCGTCCTCTAAACCGGGAGTCTCGGGCCATGGACAGACTAGGGAAGGGACCTATGCTTCAGTGACCTTTGCCATTCAGTTGCTGAACTATCTGGCACACTTCACTCGCCTCCAAGGAGACCTAAGCTCTGAAATGTCTTCCTCTTTGGTGGAGGTACTGCCTGATGAGGTGCGTGACACTGCCACCTCACAGCTAGTTACCCTTGAATCTATCTCTAGCTCCACGATGCGTTTGATATCTGACACCACCGAGGGGGCAGCTTGAGTTGCCGCATCAGGCATTGTCATGAGACGTAATGTTTGGATGCGGTTGTGTGATTTTGCAGAACCCTTTAAATTTTCCTTCGTCAATGCGCCTGTCAATGAATCTGCACTTTTTGGTCCCAAAGTACAAGAGACACTAGCATGAAGTGAGAAAGACGGAAAGACCTTGTCTGATGTGGGCATATGCTTTTTCGCCCCTCAGAGGTCGTACTCCAGGAACCAGAAGGGAGGAAAAATGTGGTTCAGGAAATCCCAAGAATCTTTTCGTGACACTCGTGGTGAGCAATCCCCCTGGGGCAGAGGGGGCAACTCATCTGGAAGATGCCCCTTTCTGGGTAGAGGAGGTCCACATATAACCAGGCGCTAGAGATTCCTTCTCCAGCTGATCCTACCAGCGTTCCTGACCAGCGGCCTGATTGCTTTCCTCTGGAAGCAGCTGGGAGTTGTTTTTCTCTGCACCTACCAGCCTGGCAACTTACTACTATCGAGGTTTGGGTGCAGAGAATAATATCCATAGGCTACCAGATACCATTCGATTCAACTCCCAGACCCATCAAATGAATCCCCGATGTGCCACCCAAACAGAGGGAAGTAGCAGCCTTAGAAATAAAAAAGCTGCTAAGAAAAAGAGTCATCCAACCAGTGCCTCCAGACCAGAGAGGATCCGGGTTTTACTCGAGGTTCTTTTTAGTGCCACAAAAGACGGGACTGGAGACCGATCCTGGATCTTAGCTTATTGAATAAATTTATCACTGTACAGTCCATTCTTCCCTTCCTAGGGAGGGACAACTGGATGTGCTCTGTAGACCTCCAGGACGTGTATTACCACATAAATATGGATCACCGCTCCTGGAGGTTTCTCTGCTTCCGACTGGGAGCCAATCACTACTAGTTCAGGGCACTGCCATTCGGTCTCTCGACAGCCCCCCTGAGTGTTCACCAAATGTATGGCAGTTGTAGTAGCTCATCTTCGACTACAAGGATCCCAGGTGTTTCCGTATGTAGACAATTGGCTCCTTATCGCCCCAACCAGGAATCTTCTAATCTGCAGCCTCTCTTACACTCAAGGCCTTTCTCTGCTTGGGGATTGCAATCAACAAGGACCAATCTCGGATGTCCCCAAGAAAAACATGAATTCATTGGAGCAGTCTTTGACCCAACATCCTATCAAGCTTCCCTCCCTCCTCACAGGCTTTTGAAAATAAGACACCAAATCCAAGCCCTCCTTCCACAGACCTATGTACCAGCACACCTTGTACTGCAATTCTTAGGCTCCATGGCGGCTGCCATTACTCTAGTACCACTGGCGAGGTTGTACATGAGAATACTGCAGTGGCTTCTTTCTGCACAGTGGTCGATCTTAACTCACCCACTTGACCACATGATACATCTTACAAACCTTTGCAAGAAAGAAATGCTATGGTGGATGAAGTCACAATTGAATCTTTGGTGTCGATCGTTCTGTCTCCCACGGCCACGGTGACCACGGACGCTTCCTTGTTAGGGTAGGGGGGGCATTTCCAGGGAAAGACGGTCCAAGGCACCTGGTCCCCCATGGAGGGCAATTTTGTACATGTCCTGGAACTGCAGGCAGTTCTCTTAGCATTGCGAGCGTTCCATACATCCCTACCTTCTGGGACCATTACAATTGAGTCGGACAACATGTCAGTCATCTGGTGTATCAATAAGCAAGGTGGAACCAGGTCTTTCCCCCTGTGTCGGGAAGCCATGAGGATATGGCACTGGGCGATAGCTTCCAACCGCTTTCTTATAGCAATGCACATTCCTGGGAGTTCCAACCTTATTGCGGACAATCTGAGCAGGAACATCCTGATGCCTCACGAGTGGTCCCTCAATCCTGTAGTAGCAGATCGGATTTTCCACCGCTGGGGCAAGCCTTGCTGCGATCTCTTTGCTTCCCCCCAAACAACAAATGCAGAAGCTACTTTGCCCTAATCCCCCTTCAGGGGGAACCCCTGAGGGATGCTGTAATGCACGATTGGTCCCCGGGTCTACTGTATGCCTTTCCTCCATTTCCCCTCATCCCGAAATTCCTCCAGAAAGCTCAAAGGTTGAGAAGCAAAGTGATCCTCATTGCCCCTTATTGGCTCCGTCATGTCTGGTTCCCGTTTCTTTTGCCTCATCTGATTCACAGACCGTGGATCCTGGATCATTCCCAAGGTCTGTTATCTCATCCTCAAGGACTGATACATCCACGTCTCCACAGCCTCAAGCTCACAGCTTGGTTCCTTCACTTTCAATGATTGTTCATGAAATTCTTCTGGTTACACACAAACCTTCCACCAGGAAAGTTTATTCTGGTAAATGGACTAGGTTTTCTATTTGGGCCAAAGATCAGGACTTGGATCCTTTCTCTATGGCCATTCAAAAGGTCCTACAGTACCTGACGACTCTTCCATATGCAAGAGGCTCAGCATCAACAATCACTGTACATTTAGCAGGTATTGCCAATTTTCATAATGGATTTGATAATTCTTCGGTTATGTCACACTGCCTGTGCAAGACCTTTTTGAAAGGAGTATTGCACATTAAACCTCCTGTCAAGCCCCCCATAGAAACCTGGGACTTGACCTTAGTACTTCAATCTTTCACAGGCCCTCCTTTCGAACCTTATGATTCATGTGATAAAAAGTTTTTGTCATGGAAGACTCTACTTCTAGTAGCACTTACCTCCGTGAGAAGAGTATCTGAGCTGCAGGCCTTAAGTGTCACGAGACCTTACTTGAACTTTCACAGGGATAGGTTGTCTCTTCATACTGACCCTTCTTTCTTGTTCAAGGTCATTTCTGGATTTTCCATTAACCAATCTATTGACCTGCCAGTTTTCTTCCCTCAACATTCTAACAGGGGAGAGTACCTTTTGCACACCCTTGATGTGCATCGGCAGCTTTGTTGTTATTTGGACAGGACTAAATGTTTCAGGAAAACAGATCAATTGTTTGTGGCCTTTGCAGGACCCAGATTGGGCAAACCTGTCTCTCAAGTGACTTTATCCTCCTGGCTTAGAAATGTCATTACCTTTTATCTACCAACAGAATAAAGGCTCATTCTACTGGATCAATGGCTACTTCTGTAGCTTTTCATTCCAGAACCTCTATGGATGATATCTGCGCAGCAGCCACTTGGGCAAGACCTCATACCTTTATCTCTCATTACAAATTGGATTTGGCCTCCAGGGGACGAGCTTCATTTGGTTCTACGGTGCTCAGGAATGTCCTTCCTTAGGGCCACCCAGGACTCAAGTAGCTGGGGACTCAGTCCTAACAGTAAGGAATGAATAAAGATTTGCAACATCAGATAAAGAAGTTATGCCTTACCATAATGTTCCATCTGTGTTGTAGATCTTTATTCATTCATTACTTCCCGCCCTCCTTCCCACAGCCTGGACTCCTGGTGGACTTTAGGAACTCCTGGTTAAGGTATTTGCTCAGATAGAGCCTCCTACTGTTTTCTCTTACTATATGTATTATATAGGGGCAGGCAAACTCGATCTGGAGTAACTATGAGAGGGGCATTATGGGTAGGTCTTAGCTGAGAGTTTTTGGCTGGTGCGAGCTTGGAAACGGCCATGTCGGTTCCGAGGATGGTACAGAAGTCCTAACAGTAATGAATGATTAAAGATCTACAATACAGATGGAACATTATGTTAAGACATAACTTCTTTTTTTGTAATGAGGAATGCCCCCTCGTACCCCTATAACTTTAAAATGTATAAGCTGTGATGTTAAACGCAAGGTAACACCCTCAAGATTATGCAACTTCTGACTTCAAGATGGCTGCCCACTGATCAGCTGCTTAACTTCAGCTCTCCCAGTGTGAAAACAGAAACTGAAAGACAACAGCCAGTGATATTGTAAGTTTGAGGAAAATTCAGTTACTGGCTTGTTAGCACACTGCCTGGATGCATGCAAAGAAGAAAAAAGAGAACCTGAAGGAAAATTAGGAAGTGGTGAAGAGAAAACACTGAGTGGGAAGAATCCTGCAGCTGTTCAGCAAAAAGCAGTTCAAGTTTTAACTTTGGTGCAAGACATGGCTTTCAGTAATCTAGAGGAAAAAATAAGTCAAATTTGCTCAGCCTGTGCTGCAGCCTCCTCTTCTCAATAGAGCACCCCCTCCTACTTCCGTGCAGCAGCTGCTCTGAGTTCTCTTGCGTGCTGCCTGCCTTGAGGTGTATGCCTCTGTACACTGTCTCTGCTCCGTGCATGTGCACTTGACAGCACAGACTCTTGTTCTTCCAGGTGTCGCCCAAGTGGCCTTCCACTCTCTAAGATGGGCAAGCCGGCAGCAACCACTCACTCGCATCATTACTTGCTAGATCTCAGCATCCAAGATGCTAATTGAATTTGGGTTGCCTAGGCCACAGTCTTGGGTTTATCCCTGTATACCACCAGAGATGGTAATTTCTTTTCTTTTTAATTTTTTGAGTAGTCCATATAGTTAGCAACTTCCATATCCATTTATACCTTCAGTGCTTCTCATGTAAGTTACGAAGACAGGATTTTTGGCTAATCATTCTGAGCTGTAATCTCCTGGGTGGTACCTGTTTCAGAGATGACATGTTAGGCTTCAGTGTTGTCATTGATGTGCAGTTTCTTTAGTACTAGGGTTATCTTTGGGTTTTCAGTGCAATGACTGTTCCTGGAGATGATGTTTAAATGTTTGTCAGTAGCCTCACTCCTCTCTTGAAGAACTAATATATTGATGCAAATTTTTGTTAGCCTTCACCAGTCCTATTTCTCAGTTTTTGTTTTTGCTACATATAACTATTCTTTTTGGGGGGAGGGGGTCTTGAGTTTCTTTTTGAAGGAATAAATACAGCAATAATCATTCTCTCATTTCAAGTGAGGCACACACAGAAAATGGTAGCAATTCTGTCTTCTCTCTTTTCAGGTGGAGAAGTTAACTTGAATGGTCTTGCACCTGCAGGCTGTGATGGGGGAATGAGGGGAAAAAATATATAGTTTTTCATCTTAGTGGTATTAAGCTTCCAGCTCTTCAATTCTTGTACATATAGTGTTACGCACCCTTTTTAATACACACATTTAGTAAGGTTTGTTTAATAAAGTGCTGCTGTTTGAGTCCAGGGTAGGGTGTGTAAGATCAGAACTGATTGACTGCCCTTGCATCTGGGAGGGGTATAAATGGGAGGGATCTATTGCCAAGGATGTACACCTTTTTACATGTTTTTTAGTATATTTTTTGCATTGGAGAGGAGGTGTGGACATCCTTGGTAACCTAAAGGGAAGAGTCCCAAACTCTGTCATTGGTGGCGTCACTAGACAAAATTGTGCTCACTACTAGCCACTAGTGCAATGGGTATAATGCACGGAAGACACTTTCTTTCTTTTAATTTAAGTGCAATTTATTTGCAATGAAATGTATAATCAAAGTTTACTTAATCACACTTTGGCTTAAAAATAGTTCTGGTAATCTTACAGTTCAGCTCTGTGAAATGGTGATGGACTGGAGAACAATGGAATATAATGATCCTTGCAGTTCATAGATTTTTCAAGGCAGCTTGTTTTTTACGTGCAACGCAGTTTCCAAATAAATCCATAAGTAGGATGATGAACTGAAAAGTTCTCTGGATTTATGTAGTCAAGCTCTAACATGTACCCAAGGCATAGGGGGGAAAAAACATACTTGAAAAATGACTTGATCTGCCTTTTCTTAACATATATTGCAACATTTATAGATTCATAGGTTGTTACTAGGCTAATGACCACTGGGGCCCATACGAGCTTAGCTGCACATCCCAAGTAACATATGGGGGGGGGGGGGGCATGTTAGTAGGCAGGTAACTACGGATTTTTCTTATTAACTGCCTCTGTCCATAAATGACATGGGGGACAGACGGGGGTACATTTACACTTCTCATCCTATTGTCAAGGTTTTGTTTGAATAGAGTCAAGGATAACTCCTGATGTGAAATTGTTCTATCTCGCTGTTCATTCTTACTGATGGGTTTGGAGCCGATCCTTGGCTCCGACTTGGCCAGATACAAAAGCTCGAGGTCTTCAACCAGCACGAGGCCTACTCCCTATCCCATGATGCCCTATTGCTATCCTCAGATCTCGTTTGCCGCTGCAACAGATCAGGAGTGCTTTGCTAAGCTCTCGCCAGTCTAACTTTCATATTTGATATTTACTTAATATTTACTTAAAAGTTTGTCACCTCATACCAAGAGGTTCTTCGGTTCGATCCTCTGCTGGGGTGCCTTCTGTGCGGACTCTGCATGTCCTCCCTGTGGTCGCATGGGTTTCCTCCCACATCCCAAAGACATGCTGTAGGTGTATTGGATACTCTAAATTGGCCCTAGGTGTGAGTGTGTGCATGTGCGTGGCTTCTGTGGAAGGTTGGGTGCCGGGCTGGCAACTCGACATTGTATAACTCCACTGCCAATCATGAGCTGACAGGTGATCTGCTGTGGCGACCCCTAACCAGGAAAAGCCGAAAGAAGAAGAAGATTTACTTAAAAGTTTGTCTTAGATTAGTTAGATATTGTAGTGAATAAGTTTTCTTTATCTTGTCCTGTTATAGCTAGTTAGTAATTAAGTGTAGGTACGTGTGTACTAGTAGTCTGTTTCTGGCCATGTTTTGTGACCTTTAATATCTTTCTACCCTAGTCTATTAAATTCTCTGATGTTATTCAAAGCCTATTATATTTCAAGGCTTGTTTTGGTGTTCATTTCTTTTAGTGTGTGTTGAGGAACCCGTTTAAATTATAGGGTTGATTGCTGTTGTTTCTGAGCCCAAGTTTTAGGGCCTAGTAGTTATTTCTTTTGTGTGTCTTATAAGCCTATTTTTATACAAGACTTAAATACTGTAAATTTGTGTGTTTTTGCATTTTCATATGTATAAAATGTGTGTGTATGTATATGTATACGTATATGTGTGTATATGTATGTATAATATATGTATATATGTGTGTATATATATATATATATATATATATATATATATATATCTCACTCTGTTTATATAGGTGTTATCTGTGAGACATGTCTCAACAATAAAAAGAAAAAGAGGTAAAGCAATCCAAATCTGGGTTCAAGAAGTGCCCAAAATGTGGGCAAAAAATGTCTATAACAGATGGACATTCTACTTGTGTTTATTGTTTAGGGGAGGTTCATCTCCAAGAGGACTGCTCTGTATGCCACTTGTTTAGTGCTAGAGTGTTGCATGAGTGTAAAAGGAAATTGATTGATAGAGGCCTTTTAAAAATCCTCTTTTCAACAGGAACTGGACAAGGACAACCATGACAAACTTTCTAAATCATCTTCTGGTTCATTGGACCCAAGTAAGAATCCTTCAACCAACAAGTCCAGAACAGATGAGTCTTCAACATTGGCTCCACCACCTTTGGAACCAACTGTTGTTGCAGTTGGGAGCCAGTCCCCAGTTTTGGAGCCGGTGTCTCCTCCTTTAAAGTCACTAATAATACAGTCAGTGGCTTCATCCATTCCGTGTTCTCGGTCTTCAAGCAGGCTGTCAGACATGGATGTGGATCGTGTGGTGCAGAGCCTTCTGCAGACATCGGCACTGGCCAAACCACTATTGGGGCTGATCCCTGGGACTTTAGAACCAGCAAAAACCCTTCCATTTTTTTCTGTTCCTCATCCGATCTGACTCGAGGCTTCGGAGTCATAGTGCTTGGAGCTGATGATTGTGGGGCAATCGGGACTGATGCCTGCTTCATATCTGCCAGTTCCGACTACCCTGACATCTTCGGTGCCGACTGAAGGGTCTAGGAGACTACACTTGCCAATCGGGTCTGGGGAGGATAGTCGAACCGATTTCTCTGTTCCGACTTTGCCTCTTGGGGCCTCGGCTTGGTTGAGCTCGGCTCCTACCTCAGGCTCGGAGCCAGCTGTTCTGGCACCGAGAGAATCTCCTATTTCTTCGGATCTGGAGGTTTAGGTTTCTTCATGTCCGGACCTAGGAACATTCAATGCCATGAGGAGGGTGTTGTCAACTCCAACAACCACACCATCAGAACCAGTAGCTCCTTCCCATAAAGCACCGGTGTCTACCTCTACATCACACATCCCTCTAAAGTGTAGAGACCCTGAGCCTCAGGAAGCCCCATTGGGCAAGCCCTGCTCTTACAAGATCTCTCCAGAAGCTCCCACTGAAGAGGTTCCCAGGAAGAGACTTTGCAAGAGGAAGCATCTGGACTCCCCACATTAATCCATCACTTCAGATACTGACTTAGAGGAGTCAGAAGGGTCCCCACGGTCCCCCTCGGTGGGTATTTCCTTCGCAGGTATTCTGGAAATTCTTAAACAGAGGGGGTGGCTGGAAGTCCATTAACCCTACTGATGATGAGTCAGTCCTCCTGAAAGCTTTTAGGTCTCAGCCCTCCACCACTTGGGTGTCTCCACCCTTTGATGAGCTAATGGAGCTAGTCTCTCGAAGGGCATGGGAGTCCCCGGATACCATGGAGCCTGTCCCTAGGAGGCCTAATAAATTTATAATCCCCCCCCCCCCCAGGACAAGACCTTCCTAACCAAAGGAGTGCTCATTGATGCTATGGTGGCGGTGGCAGCCACAAAGAAGGAGCTCTAAGAAACTTCTACGTTTGTCCATCCTCCTAATAAGGATTATAGGATCATGGACAGATATGGTAAGCGTATGTTTAGTTCAGCGACTTTTGCTCTCCGATCACTGAACTATCTAATGCACTTTACTAGGTTGCAAAGAGATGATCTGAAAGAACTAGGAGATACTCTACAGGGTTCAGGAGCTGCGGGGGTCTCGGAGAAGGTAACATCCCACCTCACTACCCTTTAATTCTCTTGTAAACTCTTCTATGCATCTGGTCTCATATGCAGCTGATGGAACGAGTAGGTCAGTGGGTACAGGAATTGCTCTTAGGAGACATTCCTGGATGCATTTATGTTCCTTTGTGGAGCCCTTAAGTCATCGTTTATTAACGCCCCTTTCGATGGCTCATCCCTTTTTGGACCCAAAATGAAGGAAACGCTGACCAGGTGTGAGCAAGAAGGAAAGATTCTGTCTGTCGTCGGAGTCAACTTTTCCACCCCTACCAGACCTTACCCCAAAGGTCAGAAGAGAGGGAAGATGTGGCTCTGTAAAACTCAAGGAACTTTCCAAGACACGTGGTGAACCCACCTCTAGAGGCGGGCGGGGGTAGTAATGGAAGACGCCGCCCACGAGGCAGAGGGGGTCCGCAGAATCAGGGAGACAGAGACCAGTTCTTTGGGAAGCCCTATCAGTGCTCTTGAGGGGAGGCCCACCTGTCCATCTCTGGAGGGAGTCAGGGAATGTTTTTCTTTTGTACCCAGACACCTGGCTAAAAATAAAAGACAGCAAGGTATGAAGCGTCATGTCCAGAGGATACTCAATTCCCTTTGCCACTCCCCGCACCCCCCATAAGAAAAATCCCAAACATTCCACCCAGTCACAGGGAGCAAGCAGCCACAGAGATTCAAAGGTTGCTGGAAAAAAGGAGTTATCCAACCAGTCCCAGCAGACCAGAGATGATCTGAAACTTACTCGGGGTTCTTTTTTTTAATTCCAAAGAAAACGGGGGACTGGAGGCCCATTATGGATCTCAGCAGACTAAACAAGTCGGTAAAAAAGACAATTGCGGATGGTCACGCTGCAGTCAATACTTCCCTTTTTAGGGAAAGACAATTGAATGTGCTCAGTAGATCTCTGGGATGTGTACTACCATGTAAAAATGGACAGGCCATCCAGGGATCATCTGGTCTTCCAACTGGAAGCCAGTCATTATCAGTTTTGCGCTCTGTCCTTTGGTCTCACTACAGCCCCCAGAGTGTTCATCAAATGGATAGCAGTAGTCATAGCTCACCTGAGACGTTTGGGATTCCAGGTGTTTCCGTACCTAGATGACTGGCTTCTCACTGCCACTACCAGGCATCAACTCATACAAGCAAGAGACACAACTTTCAACCTCTGCAGTCAGTTGGGGATTACCATAAATTCAGAAAAATCTGCCTTGTCGCCTTTGCAACATACCGGTTTTCGAGAAAGACAAAAAGGCTAGGAAGCACGTACTAAGAAACTATAGTGATTTTGATGTAGAATGTGAACTATTAGACTCGATGTTTCAACAAAGAGGTTATCCAAAAGATTTAATAAGTTCCGTATTAACTGAAGTGAGAACAAAACGCGAAAATGGATTAATTTTGCCCCTTCTTACAGCAAGTTACTCATCGTACAACGTAGATGTAGTTGTAAATTTGGAAGTTAAAGAGAGCGCTTATGATTTTGAAAATAGAAACCAATAGAGAACGATTGACACTAGTAGAAGTAACAATATGACATTTGATTGTAGTTTTATTACTACATTTAATTCATATAGTACTACTATCAAGTACATTATATATAAAAATTGGGACCTACTAAAATGTGACAAAAATTTGTCTACATTATTTAACAACTATCCTAAAATTATTTATAGGAAAGGTAGAAATTTATCGAAATGTTGGAATGTTTACCTGTAATAGTTGTAGTATGTGCCAACATATGGCTACAGTTATAAAATTTTGTATAAATGACAAATACTATTACACTAAATATAAAGTAAATTGTAATTCAAAATTAGTTGTTTATTTCACTTCATGTACACTTTGTAAAGCATTCTACATAGGGAAAACGGAACGTCGTTTCCGAGATCGAGTATATGAACATAATTATGCTATTGTTAATGGCAAACTAGAAAATGCTTTAGCAAAACACGTTACACTCTTTGCTGGCCATAAATTTAAATTTAGGATCATTGACCAAGTTCAATTCGATTTAAGAGGTGGACCATTAAATTTAGTGTTAGAAGATCAAGAATTAACATGGCAAATCAGAACGAATGCTTTCCAAGACCCTGGTCTTAATGACCATTGTAACATAGCATGTCTTTTAAAATTGAGGAACTTGAATAGGTGATTGTTTAAAACACATTCATATATATTTTTAAAGTTTTTAAGTAGTTTCTAACACTAAGTAATTAAATAATTAAAAAATATAATTATTTTTAGATTCATTATTATGTATTAATTTTTAGGGAAGATAAATGTATGGTGTATTGTTTAAGACATTACATGGCACTACTTTGTAACGAAACATGGATTACTGTTCCGTGTAGTAAATAGAGTTTCCGATCACATGTTTGTTAAAATGTATAAATAAGGTGGAAGAAAATTGTGTGTTTTTAATCTGAAGAAGTTGTCCCAAAGAGGACGACGAAAAGCGCTTCATTTTATGGAAATAAATTCAACATTATTTATTTGACAATAGTTTGAGTAGTACGTGCTTCCTAGCCTTTTTGTTTTTCTCGAGTTACAAAGTTTAGTAGTTCGTTTTTTAACATACCATTTTTATAGGAGCAGCGCTAAGTACCATTGTCATGATCTTAAACCTTCCACCAGAAAAAGTTTGTGTTCAACGAAAACAGGTCCTGAACCTGCTCCCAAGAGAAAAAAAAACAGTTTCAGTGGTACTCAAATTGTTAGGAGCAATGGTGGCAGCAGTGATTGCGATTCCTTTAGGTTGGATGCATATGCGTGTACTGCAAAAGCTACTGTTCACGCAATGGTCTTTTCAAGAACTTCCAATGTCACACAAAATCATCATAAATTCATGCAAGAAGGACCTTCAGTGGTGGCTGACATCTCACCAAGTAACTGTAGGTCACCCCTTTGTTCTACCCTCTCTTGTAGCCATGGTGACCACTGGCGCCTCCCTGATAGGGTGGGGGGGGCATTATCAGGGAAGAACAGCCCAAGGCACGTGGAGGAAATATGAGGTTCATCTGCATATCAGTGTCCTGGAGTTGAGAGCGGTACTTCTAGCATTGCAGTCCTTTCAAGATGCTCTCTGTCTGGGAACCATTGCAATTCAGACAGAATATGTCAGTGGTCTGGTACGTAAACAAGCAAGGAGGAACCAGATTTTATCCCCTGTGTCGAGAAGCCCTGAGAGTATGGCAGTGGGCAACTTCCACCCAGCGCTTTCTGATAGCAATGCACATTCCAGGGAGATCCAGTGTGATAGCCAACAAATTGAGCAGGGCAATTCTATTGCCTCATGAGTGATCCCTAAAGGAAGAAGTAGCGGAAAGGATATTCCGCAGATGGCCAGCCTTGCTGTGATCTCTTTGCAACTCCAACAAACACAAAATGCAGCAGCTACTTTGCCCTAATCCCCCTTCCAGGGGATGTCCCAAGGGATGCACTTGTACACAATTGGCCCCGGGTCTCCTTTATGCCTTCCCTCCTTTCTCTCTGATACCCAAAGTTTTACAGAAAGCTCTGGAAAGGACCATCATTTTAGTAGCTCCTTACTGGCCTCATCAAATTTGGTTCCCCTTCCTCCAGCCTCATCTTTTGGAAGAATCTTGGATTCTGGACCCAGTTCCAGATCTTCTGACTCATTCATCAGGGGTCTTCATCCTACTCCTTCAGTCCCTCAAACTGACAGCTTGGCTGCTCCAATTCCAAACATAGCCAGGATTCACAACCTCTCAGCTGCAGCTCAGCATATTTTAATATCCTCTCATAAATCATCTACCAGGAAGTTATATCTTAGTAAATGGAAAAGGTTTTCTGTATGGGCATTTCAGAACAATATTGACCCATACCTGGCTTCAGTTTCATCCATTCTAGAGTTTTTGACTAAACTTTTCAATGAAGGGGCAGCTGCATCAACCGTTAGAGTTCAGTTGGAAGCAATTTCTAACTTTCATCTCGGTGACCAGGGTTCTAATGTCACATAGACTCTCTAAAGCCTTTCTCAAGGGGTACTGTTCATTTGAGATCACCCTTCAAAGCTCCAGCAGTGCCATGTAATCTAAATTTTGTTCTTTCCCAAATAATCCTACCCCCTTTCGAACCAGCCTCATCTTGTGACTTGAAATATATGTCACGGAAAACCATATTTTTAATAGCTATTACTTCTGCTTGGAGGGTTTCAGAGTTACAGGCCTTGTCCATTAAAAACCCCCTTATTTGATTTTTCATAATGACAGTCTCTCACTTAGAACGAGTCCATCATTTTTACCTAATTTGCTCAGAGACAAATCTCAAGCAATCTATTGAATTGCATGTATTTTTCCCTAAATACACTAATAAGATGGAACATATGCTGCACAAACTTGATGTTCACAGACAACTTCGATTCTATTTAGAGAGGACCAAACATTTCAGGAAAACAGAACACCTCTTTGTCGCCTTTTCAGAGTCTAAAAAAGGTGCTCCAGTGGTGAAAACCACATTATCAAAATGGTCATCAGATTGTATTTCCCTCAGTTACAGTTCAGTGAATACACCGTTACAACAAAAGATAAAGACCCACTCTACTAGAGCTGTATCTACTTCATCAGCCTTTACTGCTAAATTACCATTAGATACTATTGGTGCAGCAGCTACTTGGTCAAGGCCTCATACCTTCATCACTCATTACAAAGTAGACAACTCCTCCAGGGACAGGGCTTCCTTTGGTTCCACTGTCCTGAAGAACATCCTCCCATGAGCCACCCGAGAAAAATGGTGCTTGGGACACTACCCATCAGTAAGAATGAACGGCGAGAGACAACTTCACATAAAGAAGTTATGTACTCTCCATAACATTCCATGCGAGTTGTTTATCTCCCCTTCATTCTTATGTCCCACCCTTCAACCCCCATCCAGACTTCTTGAGGACCATGAATTCAAGTATGTCATGGCTGTATTGTCTCTTGTACTAAGATTAGAAAAATATATAGATATTAGGAGTGGCATATGATATATTAGCAGCAAACAAGATAGGAGGATAGCACTAGGGCATCATAGGCTAAGGGAGTAGGCCTCGAACTGGTTGAAGACCTCGAGCTTTTGTATCTGGCCAAGTCAGAGCAGAGGATCCGCTCCAAACCCATCAGTAAGAATGAGGACAAGATGAACAACTCGCATGGAACATTATAGTGAGTACATAACTTCTTTTTTTAGATGGATGGGGAGCCTTTCCATAGTGGCAGGGATCATTTGGGACACATCTGTCTTTACCGGATGTTCCGTTTATGTCACAAGCAAAGTTCAGTTCCATGGATCTAGTTTCTGGTACTGTTTGTTTTGTGCATGTGCAATTTATCCATCAGGGTTGGGTATGAGGAAGCCCTGTGAGCCAGGCAAAGACCCCTTTTCATCATCCTGTATGAGACTAAATACAGAGACAGAGCCTTTATGCATTCAGTGTAGGACAGGGTATTCATACCCTGAGTTCTCCTGGTGCGGAACCTTTTGGGCTTTCCAGCTGTTGCAAGTGTTAGGATAGATAAATGCCAGAGGGGGCATTCTATTCAATAATAGGGTACGGACCGAGTAGAGTGGTATTATAACTTCCTTGGGCCTAGATGCCATACCCTTTCATATGATTTTGGCAGCATGTAAGGATTTTCGTATTATTTTAGCTACATGTTTGTTGAAAGCCAGATTGTAGTCTACATATGTTCCTAGATCCCTTACTACTGGGTTGACTTTTAGGGATGTCTTATTGATGGAGTAATTAACTTGGGTTGACAGTTTCCTAAAGGGCATTACAGTGCATTTTTTTTGCATTGAGTTTTAGGCCATGGCTTTGACACCAGTTATTTGTCTCTGTTAAACCCACTTGCAAGATGTTTGTGTCTCGGGGGAAATCTATATTAGTTCCCAATTTTTCAGTCATCTGTGAACTTGTTTGGCCAGGGGGTTTACAGTTGGCCTTGACGTTTGAGAAGTAGATGCCAAACTGGAGTGAACCTAGCACGGACCCCTGGGGTTACTCCACTGGTGACCAGTCTGTTGGTGAAGGTGGTCTTACCTATCCTGACTTATTGCATCCTGTGAACCGGTTGGCAATCCAGCAAGTTTTGTAAGGGTTTATGCCTAGCTCGGAGACCTTGTCAACAATGCCTGAGTGGGGTATTATATCAGATACCTTGGCCTGGTCAGGATATGCAGTATGCATTGTTTTACTCTTGGTCTTTGCCTTGTTGACCCTCTCAAAGAAGTCTACCAGGTTAAGTAGGCATGACCTTCCTTTAACAAAGCCAAACTGGGATAGGGACTAATGTCTGTAGATACCATTCATCACCAGTTCAGCACACTGTACTACCTCTAAGGTTTCAGACATTGATGAAGAAGGCCTTCTGATTGTTCTTGGCCTGCTAGGCTATCCTGACCTCGTAGTTGGCTTTGTTTAATTGTATAAAAGAGCACTTGTCTTTAAGGGAGTTCCTTTTCCTGATTTTGGCCATGAATTTCTTCCTTTATTATATACCCTGTTTAGGTGAGGATTCCACTAGTAAAGCTTGTTTTGCTTTTTATTTCTAGTAGGTTTTGCAGCCTCTATGCAGCAATTCACATGTTTGTATAGTGACTCTGTGAATAATTCTGGATAGGTAGATCTGTGGTCTCTGGGCTTGGGGAGCCTTGAATTTTGACAAACTGTCACTTAATAGGATGTACTTTGCCTTTAAATAGTTACTAACTGTTAGCGGTTTAGGTGGATTTTCTGGGTTTATTTTTACTTTGAGACAGCTTTGTGATCTACCTCACTAGTGAGGGAATGACACTTGGGGGGGAGGGGGGCAACACTCTCATGTTGATAGGTGCTACAATCCAGTGTGTTAGTTAATGCTTCAATCAGAGGGTCAGTCTGTTCTAGGCTGTTTATGTTAATACAGTCAGGGGAGTGTTGTGCCTGTGCGTTTGAGGTAGTGTACGTTTCCCATTCTATAGAGGGGGTGGTTAAAGTCACCTATGAGTAGGGTGTTTGGTTGAATGATGAATACCTGTTGCAGGTTTAGATAAGTCTCTGCATTTTTCATCTCTTCGCTCATCACAGACCAAGTTCAAGTACCCCTCAGTACCAGAATTTCTGTGTTTTGTTTTTTTGCGGGTGTATAGTAGTGTTCATTTTTTCTAAATGGGATTTGTATAGTGAGTGATAGCTTGTTTTAGGTTAGGTATCACATTTGGTGTGTTTTGGTATACTGCATAGCATAGTGTTTTTTTTTCTGATTTGAAGTTTTCTGAGTGTTTGGTATTTTTATTGTGATATTTTGTTTTGTAATAGTGCACTTAGAGTGTTGATGTGTTTAGTTTATTTTTTTGTTTTTGTTGTTTTCCAAACACGTGCCCCCCTATTTGAAAGAGAGAGAGAGTGGCTTTTATTTGTGTATGTGTGTGCATACATACAATACACACACACACACACACACACACACACACACACACACACAAACAAAAGGCATGTATATATTCAGCAAAATCTTCTGCCTGCATTGTAGAGTATGATATAAACACCTCAAGTATTCATATATTACATTACTTGCAATAGGGATGTGTGTGTTGTGGTTAGATTTAGTTTTCTGGGTATTGTATCATTGTTGCATTTTTGTTTTAGTGCAATTTGATTTTTGTATTTTTATGGCTTGGTTTGTTTTGTTAGGATGTTGTACTCAACTTCTATCTGAATAAGTATTTATTAGTCACATTTCACATAATTGTGTTGGATGATTTATTCACACACTGATTTTTTTTTTATGATACTTTCCCCATTAGAGTTTATAGCTTCGTTTGTTTACTTCCTTTCCCTCAAACAATGGGAATCAATGTATATTTCTTCAAGTATGTAGTAGACAAATTTCAAAAATTGGAAATTTAGCATGAAAAATTAAAGGTATAAGCTGTTTTGCTTAAGACTTTGTGTTGGATTTGCTATTATTTTGTTATAATCTGCTACAGTGGTATTTATGAAAACTAAGATATACTGCTGAGTAACTGCTGTTATAGGAATGTAAGTGACTTGTATTTTTTATATTGTTTTGGAACTATTTTTAGATTTCAAACTTTTGTAATTAAAATATCACTGATTGGGCAAAATATCAGTGATTGTTTAAAACTGAATAAAAGTAGCTAAAGATTGCACCATCCAAAGAATGTTTATATGTAAATGACACTATCAACCAAGGGGGATTTCTTCATATGTGTATTTTTTCCGACCTCTCTTGGAGGGCCATGGTGAGGATAAATTTAAATTTGTATGTGTGTATATGCGCTCGTACAAGTGCACGTACCAAGTAGCTAAGAACACGGTGACATTGTCATTTGAAGATATAATTAACTTGTAGAAATATTTTTAAACAAAAATGTCAGTCAGGACTGTTCTCCTGTCTTTTGGCTCCCTGTGTGTAGGGCTTCTTGGCCAGTGTTGTTTGTAGTATACATTAAGTTGTTCTAACTTTTTTTTTAAGTGGCAGAGTCTGTATACATTCAGAAGGTGATTTTGTACATTGGATCCAGCCAAACACCACCTCCAGGTATATAAAGGAGTGAATTTTTTCCTTTACTAGCTTGCATTTCTTGGCACTTATAGATGAGCGGTGCATGGCCTGAGTGTGGCATGTTTTATAAAAAGCCTTGCTTTTGTGTGATTTGCTGTCAAGCTGTGAAGGCAAAAAAGTGCGTTACCCATAGCAACTCTTGTGCTTTTCAGAATCATTATTGTGGCTAGAACATGACATAACTACCGTGTACAAGAGCACACTTACTTTCTGTCATTTATTTTAACGGTGACCTCTTCAGGCAACCTTGGTTTTGGGTGCTTTATAAAGATGATGAAAAAAAGTTATTTGAAATTCTTCTGTCTGAGTAGTGTCATGGCTGAAGTAAAGTGCAGTGTCTTTGGAAAAAAAAATACCAAGCCTTTTCCCCTTATTAATCACGTAGTAAAGTAGCAGTTTGCAATCTGTTTTGTTAAACAGAATAAAAATCACAGAAAACTCACTGGAGCTGTTTTCCATTTCCCTTCTTAACTCTTTAACATAAGTACGTTTGCAAGCAGTATGATTCAATTAACGTTGCAGATTTAGCACATTCTTACTTTCCATATTTTCTTTGCATCATCAGTATTTACATTTAACAGTATTTTGTTTCTGTCTTGTTTCCTGCTAACCCCCTCCTCTATTGTTCCTGCTATATTTTAGCATGTATGTCATCTCACATGTGTTTAAATGCAGTTAATTCCCTCCCTGTCTCAGTTTACATCTCATTTTCCTGTATTTCTTGCCTAATGTTCAGTACATTTCATTGAGTTAATTTAGTTTTTGACTTCCATTTTCTAGTGATTACTTTTTTTGGATGACAATGTCTGTAAACTCATTTTGGTCTTTGTGTACCTTGGCACTTACAATGTTAGTAGCTTAAATAATTTCCTTTATTATGGCTACTTATTCACCAGTATTTGCACAAAATTGTTTTATAAAGAGTTTTTAAAAATGTGTCAAATTTTTACACTCCCAGAAAACATGTTCACTATTTGGGTCCACTATGAATAATTGCATCTTGCTTAAAAGACATACAATTACTCAAAAGCAGAACTTCTAAAACTTTTGGAAGTTATGAGTTAAAACAGTGTCACCCTCACTGTTGCAAAACACAAAAAAATGTTGTATGTAAGCTAGCCCCCAAACCCTCGGAAGTATATGCACAAAGTCTGAGATTACGCAGACTTGGAGAAGAGGATGAAAGTGACCTTTGTGTAGCAGTAGTGGGCCTAACTACATTTCCTGTGCTTGTTTTATTGTCCAGATTTGTAATCTTGGTTTTAAAATCTCTTAGTTTTTAACTGTCTTCTATTTGGTTTCCTCTCCACTGTCTTTAGTTACCAGTGCTGTTTACTTTTTAATTCAAATGCACAGATGCCAATATAAGTAGGGATACTGCTGGACTAACTCCTATGAAGGTACAAAATTCACTGCTATTGCTTGTATTGACTTCATTTATTTTATATCCAGAGAATATTTGAAATCTTAATATTTTAAAAAAATAGGGATAGGTTAGTTTTGTCCAGTACAGCGAAATGTCATCAGTAAACACAGTTTCTCCTCTTATCCATACCAGCTGTGTCCCTGAATTTGTGAACCTCTTAGCTTTCTAGCCAAGAACCCCAATTAAAATGCAGACAACAAAGGGGAGGGGGTGTGTGCAACCCTGCCTAGTTCCTTTGCTCAAACAAATCCATCTGAAAGTGACCAGCACTTTTATTATTGCCTCTGATCCTTCATATATTTTCATATCTAACCCATTTTTTATTTATTCTTTTAATTTGCAAATCCTGCCATTGCGATGCTCTTGAAGTCCCAGCAGAGACCCTGTCAAACGCGTTCTTACCATCTAGGCTTACTAATAATGGTTTATAATTGTGATCAAAGTTCTGTCATCCATTGTTTTATTAATGTGTTTGAACATCTGCCTCCCTTCTTCAATGACACATTACCAAAATTGATTGACAAGAATCACAGTTATTTTGCCGTTCTCCTAACCAGTATAGCCATGAAGATTTAGTAGTTATGGTTCAAGATTGAAGTTGGCATATATGATGTAGGGTGTGCTGCACTTTTCCAAGTTTGTTTCAGAAGAGTACTTCTCAAATACAATTTAACTGTACATGCCAACTTTGTATTTGTTTCTTGCCACCTAGCTTCAGGATTCTATGGGGATGGCCTCTATTCCTGGAAATGTTCCTGTTGACTGATTATGCATTACAATTTTTATTTAATCCTTGTATATATGCACTGCAATCTTCTCTGCTGCGGCTGTTGGCATGTTCAGATAACTTATTTCCATTTGCTTTTTTTTTAAATAAGAACCATCTTTATTAAATTATTATTGGATGACATAGGCCAAGTTACATTTATATAAATGAAAGTAAGCCATAGTGACACAGTTTCAGTTGCAAACATTATACGTACCAAACCGTGCCAACCTAACTGTAGCTACAAACATTATACATCACTTTTAACATATCGTCATTGTTAGTCAGCCATTGCATAGCTCATTCACATCGTGCCTTCTCTTAAACCTTGTTCCTCCTCTGCATGTAGTGATCCCATTTTTCCTATGTAATTTGCAAGACATTTCCAGGAAAATATTCTAAATCTAGATTTTATTGCATATTTGGGAGACATTTTTATTTATTTATATCCATATAATACACACGCGCGCACACACGTGTGTGTGTGTGTGTGTGTGTGTGTGTGTGTGTGTATGTGTATATATATAAATATATATATATATATATATATATATATATATATATATGTGTGTGTGTGTGTGTGTGTGTGTGTGTGTGTATGTATGTATGTATGTGTATATATATATATATATATATATATATAGATATAGATATAGATATATGTATATATATGTATATGTAATATATCTTCCCCATTGTTTCTTTGTGAATTGCTAATCTAATCTTTGCAATCCTTCCTAACCTCCTCTGATTGATTCTTATAGTTGTCATGCAATACTTTATATGCTGTACTAATTGTTCCTTTCTTAACAGCAACTTCTTTTCTAGATTCTGCTAAAAAAGATCTACCAGTGATGGTCTTTGATTTAGCCCCCTCCATTTCTTTCTCTCTGCCTATACCCTGATATCAATCCTTGATATGGAAAGCAATCTGTAGCCTGCAGTCCAAATAGGTTCTTGGTGTCTTACTATTCTAATACCTTTCCCTCTGTAGTTATTTACTCCCAATGCCTTGGTTTCTTTGCCAGTTTTCTCCAATATATTCTCACCCCCACTTGCCTATTGTCTGTATCCCTAATTGCAGTCCTCCCAATTGGAAGAATCTCCCTTCTCCATTAGCGTGTTGGATTAGTTCTTAGAAGACCTTCTCCTTCTTCATGAATATAATATTTTGCATGGTTATTGTTCTCTTTTTAAAGGTCTGCATCGAAAATCCCAGTCCCTCCCCTTTACTTGAGCTATCTCCCTGTTTCATCATAATTTCTTTCCACTTTGAATTATAGTTTTCTGCTTGTGCTATGTATAAGAGCCTTAACTGTGTTGTTCTGAAATACCCCTTCAGCTTGGATAATCCCAATCAGCCCTGTTCTGTTGGAAGAATAAGTTTATTCTGCTTGATTCCTGCTGTCTTCCCCTCCCGGATAAAATCCTTCAGCTGTTTATTAATTGCTATCCACAACTTCTCTGGTTGATAAAAAATTGCCTGACCAGTGTATAAGACTAAAAGGACTAAAAACATTTTAACTATCGAGATCCAAATAACAGGGTTTCCATTTTTCTCAGTTTTTGTGTCATCTTTTGTTTGGTCTCCTCCCAGATATCCTTAGCTGCTACACCGGTATCATTTTTAAATCATACTCCTAAATACTTCATTTTATCATGTCACCATAAGTATGGATATTGCTGAATCAATTCATATGTGGGTACATAATTTAAAGCTTTTGTTTTTGTTTTAGCTTCATTAATTTTTTTTATTCTGAAACAGTTTGAAACTGTCTCAATATGTTCCACAGCACTGTAATGTCCCTTTCTGGTTTTGTTTGGTATAAAATGTCATTTGCAGATAGAGCCAGTCTTTCTTGACTAACATATCAATTATATCCTTGAATTTCTGAGTCCCTTATTTATTTTGCCAATGGTTCTAAATATAATGCAAGTAACAAAGGGGAGAGATGACATCCCTGCCTGGTTTCTCTGCTCAAGCAGAGAGCATCAGAGAGGACCCCACCCACTTTAATTTTTGCATCTGATCCGTTGTATATTCTCCTAATCAGCCTTATAATTTTATCAGGGAATGCAAATGCTTTCATTGCTCTGATCATAAAATCACTGTTTACTCTGTCAGATGCATTTTCTGCATCAAGACCCACCAGCACCAGTGGTATTTTCTTACATTCTGTTTCCCTCTGGATCATTACTGTTCTGTTTATGTTGTTAAATATTTGCCTCCCCTCCATAAAACTACATTATTCCATATCTGTCAATTTTGGCATCACTTTTGCCATTCTTTTAACCCTTATAGACGTTAAACACTTTATAATCATGATTTAGTAAGTATTGAAATGGACCTGTATGAAGCAGGATCTGTACCTTCTTTAGGTATTACAGCTACTACTGCTTTCTTCCAGGATGTTGGTACTTCTCCTCCTCCTTTTAAAATACTGTTAAATAAATATTTTTTTCCCTCCTAGCTTCCAAACTTCCACATGAATACCATCTTTTCCTGGGGTACTTTCCTGTAGATTGGTTATACATCACCATTTTTATCTCCTCTCCTCCTATCTTAACTCTTAGTAATTGAGCCTCCTCTCCCTCTAGCCTTGGCATATTTCTTTCTTTCATAAACATTTCCATTTGTACATTTTCTTGATTTCCATATTTCTCTGCTCTAGAGTTGTTTATATAAAAAAAAAACAGTTGCTTAACAGTCTTTCTAAACGTATGCATAATAATAAGGTAATTCCTTTATTTTCTGTTTAACATTACCTTTTCTTGTTCTGTAGATTCCTCCTATTTTGCAGTACTTTAGTATTTGTCAGTCCCTCTAAATAATTCATTACTTCATAACCATATCTCCCTTTCTTTTATTTCCACTTTAATTTTGTCCCACTCCCTAGCTATATTTTCAGAAGTTGTTTCTATCTTCTCTAATAACACCCGAATAATTTCCAATACCCATTCCTTAAATTCTGCTCTTTTCAACAGATAGGTGGGAATGCCCAAGTGTCTCGTTTATATTTCATTACCCTGTGTTTTTATTTTACAGGATAAAAAGAAAACCCACTGGAGCCACCATGACCGGTTAAAACTTAAACACACAAATAAGCACTTTCGAGCATTAGCTCTTCATCAGATCTAAAAAAAACAGTTAAAATCAACCATATTTAAACAAATAGCAACCAATTAGAATCAATAGCAGAACCTATGCCCCTTCAATAAGGGTTTTAAAGGCATACAAGCATTTAACCCAGGTGTATGATTAGCTTGCATTTCAGTGATCCATTTCAACTCAGCTAGTTCAGTACTATGTACAGTGTCAACCCCCTCATACTCACTTTTTGAATGTATAGTACCATAAACTGAAATCTATGCTCTTTATTTCAATATGTTGATGTAGAGCGTTACTTTTCAAACATAATCTGATGTTACTCATATGTTGCAATATACGTTGTTTTAACATTCTATTAGTCTTCCCAACATAGAATGCTTGGCATGATATGCAGTCAGCTAAATACACCACATTTTTAGTTCTGCAGTCTGCATGTAATCTAGATGTATACTCCCTACCAGACAGAGGGTCTACAAAGATGTTATTTTATTTGATATAATGACATGCCTTGCATTTCTTACATTTAAAAGGTCCCAACTTTTTCCTGTGTGTTGTGGACTTGTTTTTATTTTAGTTATTATTGGCACATGATCTGAAATAGTTTTTGGGTGCACGTCAAGACCTTCAGTTAAATGCACGTTTGTGTGAAATGTAAATTCTGTGTAGCCTAGCCCAGTTTTTGTATCTTGGGGAGTAGTAAGTAAATTCACTCTGAATTCCTAGTACTGAATTCACATCTTCTATACCAAATATTTTCATAAATTTCTTTATAAATCTACCCTCCTTTGTTATATTTCCCTTTCTGGGCCCCCCCAGACGCATCTTCACTGGTGCAAATCAAATTCCAATCCCCACCTATAAGTAATAGTCCTTGCTGAAAACTGATTATTTCTCCCCAACTTTTCTTTAGCTCCATTATAGCAATTTTTGGTGGAATATAAATACATGCCAGTGTAATCCTCCTCCCTTTGCCAGTAGTCCCTTAGTACTACAAATCTACAATTATTGTTTTTTTCCCTCTTCTATTACTATTGGAGTACCTTTTGCAATTAATATTAAGTATGCCTCTCTTCCTTTGCCCCTTGTATTCCGCTGCATAACCATCCTGAAAACCTTTCTTTATCTAATTCACATGTTCAGTTCTTTCCAAGTGTGTCTCCTGTAGCATAACTATTTGCACTCTACTTTTTTTATATAGTTCGCTACTCTTTCCTTTTTTTATTTATCTGTGAGACCATTAACGTTTAAGGACATTATAGAAGGAATTGTATTCTTGAGGGATTATTATTCCCACCTATTATGTTTAACAGCTTTTTTAAGTGTTTAGTTCTAGCTTTTGTGTTACATGCATGCACTGTTTGGCAGGTTAATCTTTTATACAGTTGTTGCTTGTCATCTCCATTTGAGCCTATGTCACATCTTGCAGATTTTATTTTTCTTTTATTTAAAACCCTGAAAAATACACGCGCACACACACACACACACACACACACACACACACACACCCGCACCCCTACCTAATATCCCCTAAAACCTACTAACTTAACACACCAAGTTCTGTACATCTTCAAACACTGAAGTTGTACCCCCTAATAGGAGCAAAAGTGCCAAACAGACAGCCACACACAGACTCGAGCTAAACAAAGAAAGATTATCCATGCTAGGTTGTGCGGTAGAGCCTGTGATTCTCTTAAGTACTGTCTGGTTTTGCTTCATCTTTATAGCTCTCCCAGCTGGAAAACACATAAATGCTTTCAGAAAACATTTTGTCCAAGCCATTTTTCTGTATCATATTGTCTGCTAGTGACATGAGAACCTAATATAGGACTGTTTACTAGAAAAAAAGACCTTATATTCAATATTCTTTTTCATTTATTTGCTTTCTGTTAAAACTTGTTACTATACAAAGCTATTGACCTTATCCCAGTCATCCCACATGCAGAGATGAGAAAACGCGCAGTACTTTTTCTTTTGTCTTCTTTTTTCATTGCAGTGCCTACATTTCTTAAAACTGAACAAGGAAAAAGGGAGTAGGGAGAAACAAAAAGAATAAACAGAAGCATATTTTTACATTAGTATCTCCATTACACTTAAAAATAACTAAAAAAACTTTATAACATGCAGAGAAAATCACACACCATTTTAATAATACTGTTTAAAAAATTGTTTTACTTGCAGTTAACTATCTCCTAAATATTTTCCCAAACATTAATGACATAAAGTAGGGCATATGCTGTAATTCCCCTACAAGTTTAACAAAGTCCAAGAAAGTCCAACATTTCCAGATTTTCTTGTTCTATTCCTGTTTTTCATCTCCCAAATACTGTGTCTGCTTCATCTCTAGTACTGTCTTTCGGCTTTTCCCGGTTATGGGTCGCCACAGCGGAACTCCGGTCTGCTAATGATTGGCAGTAGATTTTTACGTGCTGGCTTGCCGGGCCTAACGCACAACCTTCAATGAAGGAAGGCCCATTCACGCATATCGACACACAGAAGACGCTCTAACTGAGAATCAAATGTGCAACGTCTAACTGTGAGGCGACAATGCTACCGCAGCACCACCACCGCAGTATATCTGTGCTTCATCTCTAGTGCACTCTCAATTCTTTTAGTCAACTCCTGTGCTTTTTTCCCCTCTCTCATGCAATTTCCATTGAAACACTAGGGAAAGATTCACTGTGGTCTTTATTACCAGAAGAACAGGAAGCAGAATCTCCTCCTGTTTCACAGCTCACTTTTTTGTTAGACAAACTTTTTTATTTCTTCCTTAGCATGTACTTCATCAAAAAAAATTTTTTTTTCCCTTCAGGGTAAAGGTTTTGAAGATGGCTCAGGACAGCAGTTTAAATCTCATGCCTGCTTCTCGACATTCCCTATGTAATGGAATAAATTTATTCCTCTTCATTCTCCACAAACACACTGCTGTCTCCCACTATTACTACTTTGTCCTTCTGCCACAGTTTTTGTCAGAATCAACTCCTTCTGGTAAGATTGCATCTTTACTATTAAAGGTCTAGGTTGTTTTCTCATAGCCAGATTTGGCATGTACACACGGTGTGCCATTTCAATGAACAATTTCTGTTGTGGTTGCTTATTTGTGCTTTCATGAAATTAATACGGTCTGTTCCTTCCAGCTTCCTTGGACAGCAGAAAATCTCAGGTTCTCTGTGCTGTGTCCTCCAATTCTATTATTTTTTGAAAAGTCTCTTCTTGGTCAGTCTCACATTCAGCCAGCCTTTTCTTCATTTCGACCTCTGAGTTTTGCAGTTTTATCATCTCATATAGTGTCTGTTTAAGCTTTTTCCATTTTTCCAGCCTTTTATTGTTTAAGTTGATTTACTCCATCAATGTTTAATTTATTTTAGTCAGGTCTGTGTGCAATTGCTTTATACTTTCCTCAATGTTACTGGAAGTCATGCCTGGAGCTTGTACTTCTTTTTGCTGAACAGCTACTGTACTTTTCCCAGTCAGTGTTTTTTCATCACCTTTTGTAGATGATTTTCCTTCAGGTCCTTTGCATTTCTTTTTTCCTGGCATCCAGACAGTGCACTTATTATTTAGTTACTGAAATCTACTCAGACGTCCAGGTCCACTGTCTTTCTGCAATATTCTGTTTTCACAGTGGGAGAACCAGAATTAAGCTGTTACTCAGTGTGCAACCATCTTGGAAGTCCCATTTCCATTTGCTCTTTATCCCGATTTCCCAATTCCTCTTCTTTGTCAGAGTTCTCATAGGAGTATCTGTATTAATATTTCCAGTATTTCTTACAGGTATCTAGCCATTTTCCTTGTCCTAGAATCCCTGAGTTTAATTACTGATCTTTCCACTATATATTACCAAAGTCTTTGAGCTAACAGTTTCAGTCCTGTAGGATTACTGTCAAAATGCTTTGTTTATTTCCTGTGCATCTATACTTGGTTATATTGTCTAAATATTGTTTTATTTTTTCCTTGGCTAAATGAATCTACTCCTCCTCCTCTTCCATGGGTTTTCACTTTTTATTTTTTAACATCTTTTATCTTTACATGGCCCTCTAAATAAACTCTTTTTTAAAGGCTCGAGACATATGGGAAAAGGTTATTTCTGCCATGTGTTTAAACTCCTAATTTCATCCCATCTCAGGCAGTGGGGTTCTTCTTTTGAATTGGATTCTGTCTTTCCTAAACTACATTGCAGTTTATAAGTAGGGAAACACTAATGTCTTTTGTTTTTGTTTCTCTGCAAACTCAGGGTGGTCATTATGGGAATTTAATGCGATAGTTATTGGATGAGTGTCTGTCCTTTCAATCATGTGTACATGCCCCTGTGGTATAAAATGTCTATCTTATCCGGCCCCATTACTCTGTCTTGGACAGTGGTGCTTTTACTCTTCCTGGTGTCCTCTTAATTGTGAGGCATACTTTAATGCATATATATTTTCTTACAAAAAAATCTAGTTAATATCAATAGAAATCTTTTACATTTGAGCATTTTTTTTCTTTCTTCTGTCACTATTGGTACACCTTTCGCTACAGTGTTCCTTTCTTTTTGTATTCTTGGCAGTGTGCTGAGTAGTGTTCCTGGAACCCTTTCTTTACTAAATTATAATGTTCACTTAGGTGCATATTTTGTATCATTATGTGTTCTTGGCATTTGTTACGTAAGACAGGATTATTATCTGAACTTGTAAGATCATTGGCGTTTAATTTTAGTATTTTTAGTACAGCCATTGTAAAATGTTAAAATTGTTTTCACCTTTTGATCCATAGCACATCAGCTTCCGTGTGTGTGTGTCTTTTCTGACTGGCATGAAAGATATTCTTCATGTTTCACTGTTGCAGTCATTACATTTGAGTTATCTGCTTGCAGATAGCCCTCAGTCGGCCTGATTAACAAAGTCTAGCGTCCTGCATCCGTTGCTGTCCCTTCTTCCATGACATCAGGTTGTCAGGGGTATAAAACATGCAGCCGACGCCATTACATCAGTCTTTCTTGCCGTGCGGTGCCCGAAGCAAAAACAGTTCGCAAGTGCCAGTCGGCCCACTCCTGAAATTTTCGTTTTCGAGTTTCAGAACCGAAGTCTTCAGCTAAAGCTATGTACCCCGTTGGGGAAACTTTTTCTTGCTCCTTACCGATGTCAGTAAAAGTTAATAATTGCATTACTTGTGGGAAGCAAATGCCTCATAAAGATTTTCATTCGTACTGTATTCCTCGGCTAGGCCTTTACTACGACGTACCTTGCTGTCGGTTTTGTGCTTTATTTAATCAGCTCACTATCCGTCGTCGGTATATTTTCGCCTCTAAATATTTCGGTTCTCTGTTTAATTATCCAGAAATGTTGTCGGTTAGCCATCCGACTACCGGGATTCTGAAAAAACACAAAGATAAAGACAGACAAGCCGCCAAGGTCCAAAATTGCCGACGACGCTTCTCCTAAGCCAGTTGCCAGTTTGCCGGTACTCAGTGAGGCGCTTTCGCAGCCCCTGGTACCCGCTACTTCTGATTCGCAGGCCTCTACTGAGACCCATTCGGAGTTTGGTATGCCACGAGATGCTTCATCTATGGAAGCTGCGGATGTCTCTACCTTGGATGGGTCCGGAGCCGCTGTGCAGGCACCAGCTTCTGAAGGTGTATTCAGGCCTACGGACTTGCATTTAAACCGAAGCCTCCTTCTTTACTTAGGCCTACATCTCGATCCATGTCTAAAAAAACCGACGCCTAGGCCACATGCTCAGGCCTCTATGCCTAAAAAACAAATGATAAGAATGGCTGAAGATCTAATAACTCTAATCGGGGGTAGCCAACCCCCCCTTCTAAGAGGCCTAGGACTGAAGTTGAATATGAATCTTCTGATCAGGATTCTGTTTGATTTCTTCTGATGATCTGGATTTGCCCTTATCTACTTATGAAGATTCTGATGCAGAGGACTCCATTCCCTCTGCTTCCCCTCCTGAGGATTTTTCTTTTGGGGAAACCTTACATACTCTAAGGGAGCATTTCTGGATTTTTCTGATTCAAAAAAGAGGCTTAGGGATTTCCTTCTCCTACCTCAGCATAGGCCTTTAGCTTTTCCTCCTCTACTGGACATTGTTGATGATGCTTTTTCGGAATCTAGTTTGGCCCCTGATTCCCTGTCTCCTGCTCCCAGAAAACCTGACAGATACTACAGGGTCCCTGCGTCCCACAAGTTCCTTTTTAAAAATCCTATTGCAGCTCCAGAGACTATTTCACAGGGGCCCAAGGGCATTAAGGCTTCTACTGCTAAAAATCCTACCCCTTCTGATAGAGACTCCAGGGTGCTGGATAGATGGGGTAAGAAGGTTTACACTTCTGCAGCCATGGCCATTAGGGCTTGAAACTGCCAGTTTCATATGTTAAAGTATCAGCAACATGTTATTGGACTGCTTAAACAGAAAATTATGTTGATTCCTGACTGTGTGGAAAATAAAGAATTACAGGATTTAATGTATTCTGCTGAACAAGTTGGAAAACAAACTTTGCAATGTGGTTTTGATTCATCAGAGACCTCTTGCAGGGCGGCTGTTACTGGGTCTGTGCTCAGAAGGCATGCTTAGCTTAAGGAACAATCTTTGCCTGATCATGTTAAAGCTAAATTGTTGGATGCTGCTTTAAATCAGGACAGCCTGTTTGGCAACAAGGTTGAGGAAGTTCTTAAAAAGATGGAAGATAAAGCTAAATCTATGCAAAGCGTTAAATATTTTTTACAAGTTCAGCCTCCTAGATTTAGTAGGCACTGGCCCTCTAAGAATTGGTCCTTTCCAGCCCCTTCCAGGTCTTCTCAAGCCAAACCCAGATGCAGCAAAAACCCCAGGTTTCAGTCCCAGGGGACACACAGAACTAACCAGTGGGGGGCCTCCACTTCCAAATCTGGGAGTAAGACCCCCCTCCTATGGTAAACTGTCTCACTGACTTTCTTTTAAAATTTCCAAGCACTTATCAACTGACTGCCTCTTTGTGGGGAAAGATTGCTCTTCATGCAAAGAATTGGGATCGCATTACCCAGGACAAATGGGTTTTAAATATAGTGTCCCAGGGATACAGATTTTACTTCCACACGTTGCCAATACCAAGCGGGTGGCAGGACCTACCCCCAAATCAGTGGGCAGAGGCCTAAAAACAAGTACTTTCTCTCTTAAGCATGGTGGCTATTCAGCTGGTACCAGAAGCGGAAAAGGGACAAGGTTTCTACTCGAGACTTTTCCTGGTACCCAGAAAAGACAATTCATGGTGTCCTATCCTGGACCTGTCTACTCTAAACACCTTTTTGGAGATTCCAAAATTCAAGATGCTGACTCTTCACCAGTTACTTCCTATGCTAGGCAAAGATGCCTGGTTGGCAACACTAGATTTAAAAGAAGCATACCTGCACATCCCAATCAGTTCTATGCACTGCCCTTTGGCTTCTCTACTGCACCCAGGGTATTCACAAAGTGCTTAGCTCCAGTTATTGCATTTTGAAGGCAAAGAAATATTCAAATATACCCATACCTGGACGATTGTCTAATTCAGGCAGAAAGCCAGGACATACTTTTGAATCATCTGGCCTTTGTACAAAGGGTCCTAACATGTCTGGGGTACACCATAAATGAAAAGAAATCACACCTGGTACCCTGTCAACAAATTATATTCCTAGGAGCAAGCTTGAATACTACTTCCCAGATAGCTTACTTCACGCCAGAGAAACAAATTCATTTGGCAACCTACTTCAAACAAGTGGCCACAAAAACCCTGCTATCTGCAAGACAAATACTGCAAGCCTTGGGGTTCATGGCCTCCTGCATTCTTCTAATTCCATATGCAAGACTGCATATGAGGAAACTACAGTGGTATCTAAAAAGCCTATAGTGTCAACATTTCCAAGACCTAGAAACAATGATTCCTATCGTTCCTTGCCTACGCCTAGAGTTCCTTTGGTAGGCAGAGGCCTGCCACCAAAACAAGGGAGTACCTTTCACACCAACCCCTGCTGCCCAAACCCTAACAGACACATCGGACTATGCATGGGGGGCTCACCTGGCAGGGAAATGCATTCAGGGCAAGTGGAACCCAAGTCAAATGCACCTGCATATCAATCGGAAAGAAATGTTAGCTGTACAGAATGCTCCGACAGCCTTCAAGGACCACATTCTTCCAGGGCAACTAATGGTAAAGACTGACAACACCACTGTTATGTGGTACATAAACAAGCAGGGGGGTACACATTCTTACCCCCCCTGCAGACTGGCCATGGCATTGTGGAACACAGCCTTGAGCTACCAAGTGCACCTACAGGCTCGATTCCTGCCAGGAAAATTAAATACACTGGCAGACGGACTAAGCAGAAACCTCATAGACCCACAAGAGTGGAAACTGGAACCTAGGATTTTCAACATGTTGACAAGCAAATGGGGGAGCCCAGATATAGACCTGTTTGCCTCCCCCCAGAACTACCAATTGGACAAATGTTGCACAAGGATTCCCCACAAACAAGCCTGGAAAGTGGATGCTCTGCCCTTCAGCTGAAAAAACCTATCAGTCTATGCCTTCACCCCTCTGCCTCTGCTCTCCAAAGTACTACTAAAAATCAAATGGGACAAACAAAGGATAATTTTGATTGCTCCAGACTGGCCATGCCAACACTGGTACCCCCTCCTGCGCAGTGTGTCACTGTTACCTCCTTGGCACCTGTCTCAGACTCCTTCCCTGCTGTCTCAGCAGGAGAACCAGGTTCTGCACCCTCAGCTTGCAACACTGAACCTTGCAGCCTGGCTAATTACTTAATTTCTCCTTTACCATCCCTCAGCAAACCTGTGATGGATATCATTTTAGAGGCAAGGAGGCCTAGTACTAGAAAATCTTATGCTGAAAAATGGAAAAGATTCTTTGCCTGGAACCAATCTCAAGGGATGAGCACAGCAGCGCCCAATTTACCTCAGATTTTGCAATACTTAACTGAGATGCTTCACAAGGGCCTGTCCTTTTCCTCCATTAAAATCCATGCCTCAGCCATTTCAGCTCATTATAACACAGAACCTCCCCTCTTCTCTCATCCACTGTTCAAGCAGTTCCTCAGAGAGGCCAAAAATTTGAGACCACCCAGGAGAACTCCTACCCCAGCCTGGGACCTTAACTTTGTTTTGGATAAACTCGCTCTACCTCCTTTTGAGCCAGCTGCTACTGCAGACTTAAAATTTCTTTCTTGGAAAACAGATTTCCTTTTAACAATTACTTCAGCTAGAAGGGTATCTGAATTACAGGCCCTTATGGCTGTGGAGCCTTTCATCATCTTTCATGCGGATAAGGTGTCCCTCGGAACCAATCCATCCTTCATGCCCAAGGTGGTATCCAGTGTGCCTCTTAATCAGTCCATTCATTTACCAACCTTCTTTCCCAATCCACAGAATAAAGGGGAACGGATACTGCATTCCTTAGATGTGCACAGACAGCTTAGATTCTACTTGGACAGGACTAAACCTCAAAGGAAATCTGAACAACTGCTGGTAGCATTTGCTGCAGGGGCAGAGGGGAAGGCTATTTCAAAGCAAACCATTTCTAAATGGATAAGCCATTGCATTCATTTCTGCTATAAGCACCATGGAAAACCTATCCCCCAGGGGATCAGACCTCACTCCACCAGGGCTGCATCTACCTCTACAGCCTTTTTCAGAGGCACCCCTACCAGGGACATCCTAGAAGCTGCTACCTGGAGTTCTGTACATACTTTCACCAAGCATTATCATTTGCAAATTTTCTCTAAATCCAGAGCTGGCTTTGCCACTGCAGTCTTGCAGGGCCTTATAGCTGGCCCTAATGCTATCTAAATTCCTCCTCCCAACCATAGCTTTGGGAATCTACCCAAATGTAATGACTGCAGCTGTGAAACACGAAGAACATAGTACAGTTGTGTACACTTACCATAAATGTAGATGTTCAAGTGTATTCACTGTTGCAGTCCTGGTTACCCTCCCTCCAGCCTCCTAACTTCTTTTGCCTATACCTCTACTTTCCTTTACTATGTTTAAAAGTCTTTTTGGTGTATTTGCTTTTTTTATTGGAGGTATATCTTTGTACTTTTATTTTTAATTGCTTCCCATTAGGGGGCACCTGACATCTGGGGCAAGAAAAAACTGATGTAATGGCGTTGGCTGCATGTTTTATACCCCTGACGAACTGACGTCATGGAAGAAGGGACAGCAACCGACGCAGGACCCGAGACTTTGTTAATCAGGCTGACTGAGGGCTACCTGCAAGCAGATAACCCAAATGTAATGACTGCAACAGTGAATACACTCGAACATCTACATTTATAGTAAGTGTACACAACTGTACTTTTCCTTTAATTTTTCAGCTTAACATTTCTTTTTAACTTCACTTTATATTTTTCCAGATGGAGCAACTGACTGCATCGTCAAGACAACGCACCATATAACCATAATTGTATACATTTTCAAGTACATAATACACGAAGGAGCAAGTACTTTAAATCTGTTGCTGCCACCATATGCATTACCTAATGCAAAAATCAGGGTTGCCTTGCTAAAGTAGAGGCTGATGCCTGTGCTTACCTTGAGGTAGTATTTCTATTCTGTTTCAACAATATCTCTCTCTTTTCCTCCCATGCGCAAGAAAAGAAGTTTCCGTACATTAAATTAATTTTACTACTTTAACTAGCTCTAAGATATCTTTATTTTATATAGTCATAGTTGCTACTGGAGTAGTGCACCCTATTAAATATTTATATTTCCTTTCTTTTGTTTGGTTTAATTTACAAGCAATTTTTACTTCATTGTCCTTTTAAGAGACTGTTGCTGAAACTCTTAAGGATCTCTCAAAAAGGGCACCCTCGATAAATTGTTATCTGTCCCATAACTGCGTACCTAGAATTTCCAGGTGCCTCAGCTTTCTTCTGTTTACCTCTGGCCTTCCAATAAAATTTGAGTTTCAAGCACGCTCCGCCATTTTGTAGAGTTTGCCCCCTCTAGCTTAGAAAACTACAGAGGTATAAAACATGAAAACATCACACTAGTAATTCTGTTAATGATTTTTTTCTTCACACCGTCTGCTTTTTGAACTAGTACAAGCAGGAAAATGCTTGTATATGTCTTGATTTATGTGCAACAGTCAATTTTTTATCTTGTATAAAATAATAAAACTTTTTTTTATTTTTTGTTAAAATACTCCACACTCACTCATGTAATGTGCCCTAGCAGTTTTGATATTATTACAGACTACATAGATTTACTATAGACTCCTACTTTACAGCATACAACAGTATGTAATGAAAAAGCACGTCTTACCTGCCAGTTATGTCGGTCTCCCCTCCGATCCTTTCATTTACTTCTTCCCTGTTTTTAGTACGCATTTAAATAATATGTGCACAAAGTGGGATTTACACTTTTTCATTGGTCCCATTAGTTCATTAAGCCCATTTTATTGCTGGTGGTCTTTCATCTGTCCATGCTCCCTCATTGCCAGTAGTTCTAAAGTGGGCTTCTTCTAATCATTTTAGTCAGTTTCTGAACTTCCTTTTCTTGAGCAGGCATCTATCTTGAATGTTGGAAAAGATTTTATTTCCATCTTGGCTATTTGCAATCACATGTTGGTTCGTTCAGTCTTCTTCCTCTTGCTGGTTCTTGGCACGTGCATGATTTTTTTTAAATTTCTTCTAAAGCTTGTTCTGCCTCTGTATAGGTATTGGTACCACTGGTGAAAACACCTTAAAATGGCTGGATTGATCTGTTTGAAACACAGTTTGGCTTCTTTGCATTTTTCTTTACTGGAATGAGTTAGCATCATTTTTGTCTTATGTGCCACAAATTGTCATTGTGTACAAAGATTCTTGTATCTGCCATTTGCACTATTTTTCCTTTGCCACACTTTGGAGAGTAACAACTCATTTTGCTGATAAGTTTGTAGCTGTATTAGACTGGGTGTTGGTTGTTTCCTTATGGCAAAGGTTGGAGGTAGACTCACTGTGCAGGTCTGCCCCGTCAGGAGCTCCTGCTGAAGAACAGCAGCCCAGCTGCTTGTTTGGTTCTTCATGAAATGAATGCATTCAGTTCTTTCCAGCCTTTCTCAAATGGCAGAAAATCTGTTTTTTGTTGATTTGTATTTAACTCTACTAACTTCTGCTTTACATTTGCCTGTGAACTTCACTTTCTCTTTATTATAGTTTTTCTTTTGCATTTTTATCAAGTCATCAGCCTATCCGTTTAATACTTCTTCAATGTCTTCCATTCTTTTTATTACTGGACCTGATGTATGCCTCCATTGTCCCACTAATTTTGAAGACATCCGTATGCATTTGGTCTATTTTTTCTTCCATCATTTTGGAAGCCATTCTTTATACAGCAAGTGTAGTCTGGTCTGCTTCTTGCTTCTTTCTAATCCAGTACAAGGTTCTCTACAGCCACAAATGCTTTTTCTTGCTAAATTTCTCTGATTTCTTCTTGATGACATACATTTTACTCATTAGACAGAGACCAAATATATCTAAAAGTAGTCTAATGTATTTCCCATGTCATTTTCTGTGTCGGACAGTTTCAATCATTTTATTGACTAGCACAGTATTTACAATAAGGTAGGCACTTTGTCTGTAAGGTTCTGAATTTTATCATAGCCATACACATTTTAGGAATTATCTTTATATAGGAGAAACCATAGCCTTAACATAATACAAGGATCTGTTAATCTGTTTTAATAAAATGATTCATTAGTTAATGAAATTGACCTTATTGTTCTACTTTGCAAACTAGAAGAAAAGTAGTAGCTGGAACAAAAACGGGGAGGCAAGATGGATTTCAGCAACAGAAGTGTCACAAAAGCCTTGTTTATGAACTGTTTTGGGTTTATTTACTGTTTTGTTAGGCGAGTAGAACACTGATCCACACTGACCTTTTTCAGATTTAGCTTGGGCACATTGTCTGGTTAACTGATTTACTCAGGAGTTTCACAGTATGCAGATGAAGGCCGAGGGAACTGACCACTGGAGGAATCATTTTCAGTACCTCTTACATGTGTGGTTTAATGTGGAGACTTGTCCCCTTCCCACTGCCTGCTGACTGGTGTGCTTCACTACAGATCAGAGCCATCTTTGATGCAGCCATTTGGGCTTTCCCTTTGCATAACTTTAACCTCAGTGCTGGTGGCTGATACGGGCACACACATCACAGAGGGTGGGGGGCTTCTTGCACTCTGTCCTTGGCTTCTTTGTGCTCCCCCACACACGCACCCTGAGGGCTGCCATCACTGTCTTAAGATTGCATTCCTTTGTCTTATGACCATTTTGAGCTTGCAGACTTCCACTTGTAAAGGGAGCAGTTGCCTGATTAGAGCCAGCATCTTCCTCCCGTAGTGGTGGGTGAGCCAGTGTTGGTCACTGCCTTTCATCCTTCCCTGGCTGGCTGTGATATTGTCCAAGCTACTAATCTGTGTAAAGTAGTCTGGGTCATGGGGCCTTATCCCCTTGGATCATAGAGCCATGGCGATAATGGGACACTGAACATTAATATTATGATGTAATAAGTTAAGAAATCCTAATGAGCCACTTGGAATGAGCCAGAAAATAAAGCAAAAATCTCCTGCTGATAAATTCAGCTCCAACTTTACCCTCTGTCTCCCTCAACCTTCCCTCAGGAAATACCATCAAATGTAATTACCTCTACTATCGCTAGGGAACAAGTCCTTAATGCTCTGTTTAAGACCAAGAACACTGCATCGATGGGCCCAGACAATATCCCAGGATGCCTTCTAAATAGTATGAATATCTTCTCAGAGCCTTTGGATTTACTGTTTAACTGTAGCCTCCAAACAGGCTTTGTGCTTCATGAATGGAGGACAGCAACAGTCATCCCTCTACACAAACGTGGGCCATCTACAGACCCTGGAAACTACAGACCTGTTAGTCTCACTAGTCTTATATGTAAAGCCATGGAAATGATAAATAGATATATAGTAAACCTCCAGATACTGGACCCAGCCCAGTTTGGTTTCGTCAAGGGCAGATCATGCCTACTCAACCTGGTAGACTTCTTTGAGAAGGTAACCAAAGCAGTGGATGAGGGAAAAATGGTTTACACTGCATACATTGACTTGGCCAAGGCACTTGACACAATACCCCACTTGGACATTGCTGACAAACTCAAGAGGTTAGGTACAAGCTCATGTCACCTGGTGCATAGCCAGCTGGCTCACAGGACCCAGGAAGTTATTATTGGTGAGTCCACCTCTATAAAGAGGCCAGTCACAAGTGGAGTCCCTTGGGGATCAGTCCAAGGACCGCTCCTTTTTGGCATTTGCTTCTCTGAAGTCAAGGCCAATGGCAGTGGTCTCTGTCTGCAGGCTAAATTTGCAGATGATTGCAAATTAGGAGCTGTCATTGAATCCCACACTGACACAGATGTTCTCCAGGAGGGGCTGACACAAACAACTGGTGTCAGAGCTGTGGACTAAAACTAAATGCCAAGAATTGCATAATAGTATCCTTTGGGAAGTCATCCACCCCTGATAACTATCAACAACACACCCTTTAGAGTTGACCGAGTAGTCAGGGACTTGGGGACACATACAGATAGTTATCTATCCTTTGACCATCACGTATCTACAGTAGTGAAGAAATCCTTCTATGTTGCACAACTTATAAACAAAGGTATGGCATCCAAGTCCAAGGAAGTCATTATTCCACTGTTAGGCATTCATCATATCTATCACTGAGTACATTGCCCCCTTTGGTATGTACCTAACCAGCCATATCCAACAATTGGAACATCCACAGAGGCTCCTCACTAAAAGAATACAGAGCATAAGTAAAATGTCCTGTGCAGATAATCTCGGGGCCTTATCCCTATATTCTGTCTCGTACAGGCCTTTGAGGGGAGATCTATGCCTGGCATATAGAGCATTGTCAGACCACACTCTGAACCTCCTGCATATCCGCAGAACAAACGGCACCAGAATTAAACGTTCTAAAGACTTAAACCTTGCCTGTGATATACATAGGACTTGCTGGAGAGACAGGTATGTATTCCAGAGACTACCCCATCTGTTGAACAAGCTCTCCATGCATGTGAAGCAGAGTTCTCCCTTAACCGAATTCAAGTGCAACTTGGACAGTTGGATGGGGAACAGGAAATTCATCCCTGGTTTGGCACTTCTGTCTCTATGGACACTGGGAACCTGTAAATGGTTCATCTCTCGGGTCCCTGCTTGTAAATGTTTCATCTCCAAAACCCCTGGTTGCACTTATCAAGGGTATCAGAACTTCTCAGAGATTTGGGATGGATGGCTAGACTTAAAAAGGCCCTTGTGGTTGCTGGGCTGTAAATGCCTGTGACTCTATGAACCTATAAATCCCACATATAGATGTAATTAAATAGATTAGCAGATCTGAACTGCAAGTAAGATGGTTTCAGCTAAGTAAGCAGTCTCATTCAGTAGTGAAATGTAATAATGGTGGACTGATTGCTTCTTTTAAGAGATAAATATGCAAAACAGCATAACGATATATACAAAGATATGGGCAAGCAAACTGATTGGCTAAAAATTTTAGTAGTAGCTAAGTTGTAGTAGTATATATGATTTAGATGCAGATAGTAAAACCAGTGGTTTTCTATTCTATAGTCTAAGAGAGAAAATATACAACCTCCGTCTCTCTACTAAATAGGAGTATACTTTAATTCACTGTCTTTTTCCTCCAAATAAACATGTCTGTCTCTCTCTATTTTTCTGCTTCACTATTAATACTTTTTTTTCTTTTTCTATCTGTTCAATCCTACTAGTTTTAAACGGGTGGTGGCAACCCTATAAACGGGTGTATTTCTGATTTATTTGTTATGTTTTGGTAAAAACAGCAATTGTTTCTTGATCTATTATATGTAACTTGTGTAGTCTGTTATCTTCCGTACTTTCTTCATTTTGTATTTGTTCATTTGTGTATTGCATTGTTCATTATTATTTCTTGTATAGTTAACATATTGTACTTTTTGTGGAGCTTTTCTCCTCGGGTCTCCACTGAAAATGGGTCATTGGCCCAGTTGGACTAACCTTATCAACAAAAGACAAAATAAATAAAATAAAGAACTTCACTTATGCCTTTTGAGAATCATTCAATTCAAGGAGTAACTGCAGAGCAGTGTTCTGTACTATGGTTTACTTGAGTCTGTAGCACAATTAATTTTTGGCTGTGTTTTTTGAAAGATGAATGTCAGACAGTGAGCAGAAAGCCCTAACCAAAAAAAAGGGGGGGGGCAACTCCCCCACACCATCCCCTCAATTTTATATTTGTATAAATATACCAACTTCATGGTAACACTACAGGAGGAAAAATGGAGGGGGGGAAAACAGAAAAATGCTCTGCCGGTTCATACAGTAAAACACACTGCTTTGAAACTCACTGCAGCATTTAATTTTTGAAATTAAACTCCTCTGCTGAAAACCTCTCATTTCCTGGTAGGTAATAGGTAAACTATATTACCAGACCAATGTGTTGCAGTTTTTTAAATGCAGTAGTATCTTAGAATCTATAATATGCTGGAGTCTGGATGCATCCCTACTTTTTTATTGTAATTGCCACACTTGATAGTCCCATTACAAAATGTAGGCCTCTGTGGGCTTCATAGGGCTTCTTGAGTGGGTAGTTCATAGCATCTGTCAACCAACTGGATGTGGAACTGATTTATATACCAAAATCAGCAAATTAAAATAACTGCCAATCATGAGATCAAGTAGGGCAACAGTTTTGATTGGGTGCCTTGAACTTCTGCATGTACCGTCACACTGACATGCATAACTTACAATTGTAATAAATGCATTAAATCCAGGAATTGAGAAAAGTAGATGCAACCTTACATAAAAAAAAATCGGCAAGGGATTGCAGCCCACTGGTGAAAACTGGGTCTTTTGAGTCAAGATGGCACAATAATCACTTGTACTCACCGGAACCCTTGCTGAAGTTTGGAAAGATCATGGCAGCACATAGATTTTTAGCAGTAGTCTTTTGCAATTATCTGGACCTACTTCAGCCTCTTAGATGCCAGTATCATAACCAGGTTCTTGGGTTCCATTGTCCAGCCACACTAATGTAACCTGTAAGGAAATCTTTCTCCCTGCACAATTTGAAGCAGTTCCTAAGGATCTTTTACATTTAACACTTTGTAGATATTCAATGGTTCCAGCTTGAGATCTAAGTTTCATTTTAAAGAAGCTAATTTTGCCTCTCTTTCAAACAGCCCCATTCTGTTGACATGAATCTTCTGTTCTGGAAGATTTCTGCTGGCTATTGAATTATAGGCCCTAATGTGAAAGGAGCCTTATTCATTGTGCCTACAGGGAAATTTTAAGAACTGATCCTTCTTCCTTGACTAAGATGCACTGTGAATTTACTCTGTATCATTTTTTTTGTGTACTTTTTAAACTGGAAAGTAAAGAAAACATTTGTGCTGCATGGATGTTCTCAAGTCCTGAGATAGCCTTTCTAAATTCCAAGTCTTTCCTCTTACTCTGCTGCTGAAGTTTTACCTCTGAAGTTTTCCACATTGCAGTAAGCCTTTATGATTTAAAGACTGCTCTCTCCTACTAGTGGTGGCTGTAGCAAGGAGAGAACTTGCTTGGGAAGTTACAAACCTGCAAATGTGGCATTGTGGGGAAGCAGCTAATACTAATCTGCCGTATGCTGTTTCCTGCAAATGGTGGCAACCCTGGATTAACTCTGAAGAGTGATTTTAAGTAAGAGAATTGCTCTGTAGAGGGTTTTTTTTTTTGCAAGGAGGAAAAGTGTATTGCATCTTGATCATGTACACCTATTCCTGTCTGCAGGACTGATCTCTACATGTACTGCAACTACCAGTAAGAGTAGCAGATGTGTGTGCGAGTCTGTGTGTGGATGTGTCTGTTCAGGGGCATGAATGGCATAGAGCGGATGAGTGGTCACCCTGTGGGAGATGAGTATTTTTGTGTGTGTGTGTGTGTGTGTGTGTGTGTGTGTGTGTGTGTGTGTGTGTGTGTGTTGGGGCATGCCTATGCAACCTCATTGCATGGGCTGGTAGGCTGAGCACTAGAGCTGTCGGATCTGACAAGTGCAGTTTTCAATTTAAGGACATTATGAGCTGCTAATGAGATATTTTGGTATGCAGCTTTACTGTGTCTGTGTCTCTGAATCGGAGATTGTCTCTGATGCACTAATTGCCCAGCCCACGTTGGTCAGTTAGCATGGGCAAAAAGAATCTTTCTTAATCCTGCCCAAAGATTGTTAGGCAGTCTGTCCAGTTGCTTGCTTCCTTCATGAAGATAAAACAGAGCCATCTAATGAAGCAGACTCTTTATAATAGTTAACTAAATGCATAATGCCATAGAGCATTGTTTGGGTTGTTAGGATTTCTTCATAGATACATATTTAGTTATGTACAAAATATTTTAGAAATTAATTGGTTCATAGTATCAGTGAGGCTGGTACTTAAGTCATAATTCATAAGTTCTCAAGATATTAGAGATTGGATTTCCAGTCTAGCAGTAGGGAAATTTTTGGTATTGTGTTCTTGAGTGAGGTGCTATAGACCACAGACTCCAGTGGGGTCTGTTAGTTGCACTGCTTTGTAATCCTACATGTGTTTGTAGATGTTGCAGTGGTGATTCTTATGATTTACGTATTACAGTTGTGATTGTTCCCTTAACAGCAGATGTATGAATAATGGGAGCACTGCTTGTGATAGGTTCACTGTCTCCTGCCCTCTGTACTGTCTGAGTATTAGAGTCCGATAACCTTATGCCTGTACCCTTTTTCCCCATCTTGTCTGACTATAAGAAGTACACCAATAACACATGTACAGTATGTAGTACTAGTTTGAGATTTAGTAAATGTTTGAATTATTTGAATGTTTGTGTCTCATACTGTTTGTATGCCTTTATATTTTAAGTTTATGGTTGTTGTCTATTATTATTATTTATTTTTATATATTTCTTGATTTATTTGTATTTATCTGACTTCTTTAGCAGTCGGCAAGAGTGTTTCTTGGTACATTTTTTTCCTGGCTTTTCCAAGGCACCAAAAAAGGAATGGAGGGAAGTGAGCAAATTGTGCTCTTTTGTAAGCAAGTTACCCTGCGTTGACTTAACCAGGAATCGCACATGCACTGTGTTTCACCTCCAAACACTACTATCCAAATAAAAAATGCTCCAGGGGACTGTAAAACTCCACTTTCATGTAAAATAAACATGGGGGTAAAAACTGCTTCACTCCACCTTTAGTTTGTGTGTTTTTTAATAAATTCACTGTTGAGCGCTTTCAGCCCTTATATGAAACAAGACTTTTTTAAAAGTAGTTGCACATTCTCCAAGTCCTCATTTTAAAACATTGCTTTAGCTCATGTGATATGTTACGTCATTTCACCTAGACTAAAAATATTTAAAGTGCCAGGAAATTCTGTAAGGATAGCATATAAAAGCACTGCAAAAAAGTTGTGACCACTAAATATAGCAAGCACTTAATTACTGTAACATGCCAATTAAAATATTGTGGATGGTAAATATGAAAAATATAAAATAAAAATAGAAAATTTATAAACACAGTTGTCATCTTAAACCACTATTGACTTCATTTTAATACACAAGTCAAAGAAGTAACTTTACTTAACCCCAGAAATCATTTAATGTAATAACCCCTTGGAATTAAAGAGAACTAGTATCTTTTAATCCACCTTGCCACCCCATTGTTAACTTATCTGAAAAGATTAGTGAACATTATATGAGAGTTCTTTCAGACCAAAGCACAAGAAATTGCTGGTATAATTTAACAAAGAATGAATGGTTTTGCTGAAAAATATAAGCACTAATAATTTGGGTACTTGCGTATTATCGCAACCACATTTGTACTGTCATATAATTCCTAAAGTATTCGTAAGTACCCATAACGTTTGCACAAAATGACTTTATCTTTGAAGAAAAAGGGGTGTGTAAACTCCTACTTACTATTGTATGACATTGGTTGTGAAACACAGAAAGGAATAAGAAACGCATGCATGTTTTTTTCAGCCTACTGCAAGCGGACAAAATTGTTCATCCTAAACTGAGCAGAAAAGCAGGAGAACTGCGAAACCTGTATGTGTTCTACTTCAGAATCACAACAAGGAAATCCTTCTCAATGGGAAAACTTTGTATACCACTGACGTAATACCAACCGTTCAGATAACTTCCCAATAGCAGAAATAATGACTCCACATTTCACTAATATATCAACACTGTCTTGCACGCAAGCAGGTTGCAAAAATACGGTGTAACTAAGCGTTTTCACCCCCAGAAATACAGGGACAGCTTAGTTATTCTTACTGAAGTAAGGCTACGTAAAAACTATAGTGTTGTTCATTTCAGTATTACTAAATGTAAAATGAAAAAAAAATTGTTTTACAGGATCAAAAACATAATGAATTATATGACGTCACAAATGTGGTTGCGATAATACGCAAGTACCAAAATTTGTGTTATGGAACACAATAAGGGTGCAGGTGTAGCAGTTATGAGTTATACTGATTACGTTGGTAAGATGATGACCTTGGTGATGAGGCATAGCAAGAAGTCTCTTTAAATCAAATAAGTATAGCATACAGGAGAATTGATGGTGTGTTTATGCAAGGAAAGTTGGACACGTTTTTGATAGTTGTGGCCCATTGTGTATGCATGGGGTTCATCTGACTGCTACGTGTATGTGTGTGTGTATATATATAAATATATAGTATATAATTATATATATAAATATATATATATAGATATATATATATATATACATATATATATCTATATATACATATATATATATATATATATATATATATATATATATATATATATATGGGTTCACTTTATAACATCGAAATACTGAAATGTCGAATTTCAGTATCTCGAAGCTATAAAGTCGAATGTTAGAAATAGCGAACGTTCATAATCGCAAATTTCACATATCTCGAATATATGTCGAATTCGCGGTTATGAAGTTGCGCTACGTAATGTCCGGGTTTGTGTTTTGGTGGTGCGCGGTGCCGTGTGTGGATGTAGGTGTTATGTCAGGTAAGTGAGTGTTTTGTAAGGGTTTTGAGTGGGAGTTAGAGTGTGTGTGAGGGATTGGAGAATGTGCGTGCGAGAGTGAGCTTTTGTGTTGTGTTTGTGCGATCACGGAGTTAGTATATATAAGTAGGGGGCGTATTATACGGAGTTATGCATTTTTTTTTTGTTTATGTTGTGATGTGGGTGTTGTGTTGTATGTTTAGTGTAGTGTGTGCAGTGTTTTCGGTTATGTGGTTTCGCGGTTTTTGTTTGTCGGTGTTTTGTGGATTCGGTTTTATAGTCTCGAGATACTGAAATTCGATATTTCAGCATTTTGAGGTTATAAAGTGAATATATATATATATATATATATATATATATATATATATATATATATATATATATATATATATATATATATATATATATAGTCTATATCAGTTCAATGAAACAGCACATAATCGAATACAACAACCTCAAACTTCTAACCACAAAATCTAAAAACATCGAAAGCTCAGAACAGCGAATTTTTTCCCTGGGAAAAAAATTCACTGTTCCGAGAAACACACACACAACACAAGCACACCAAAAGAAAACAACAATCCACACACACACACACACTTAAAATCCTACATCTAACCCTACACTAAACTGTACATATACAGTACTATCTATCCACTATCCTTAACCCTAACCCTAAGGTCCATCACTATCGCACACTCACCTCACCCGTGCCCTAACCCTAACTCACATACCCCACCCTAACCCTAACATCCATACAATTGCACACTTAACTGACCCCAACCCGTAACTTTCCACCACAGTGCAGAAAATAGCGAAGCCACAGAAACGGACAACCGAATTCTTTCTCTAGGAAAAATGGTTATCTGCATCTTCGCTATTTTCGGGTCGATATTAGACCATTAGAAGTATTAACAATTCGATGATCTACTATAGACCCTATATATATATACATATATATATATATATATATATATATATATATATATATATATATGGATCTTGTACTGTTGTACGAAATCCTACCTAACTAAAACAACCAAACACACTTTAGCAAAAGTGCTTTTCACTGAAAAAGCACTTTCGCTAAACTGTGCAAAAAATGTATATATATAACAAAATTAAAAAAAAAAAAGTACTACTCACGTTTACGCAAGGGGCAATCCCCCCCCCACCCCCTACTTTTATATTCTCACTCTGAGATCGCACTACAGTGGGGAAAAGGGAATATTCCCTTATCCCCACTGTACTACGATCTCTGCAACGGCCATTCCCTCACATTTTTCTTTTTTTAGCATACTTTCACAAAAGTGCTTTTTTGGTGAAAAGCACTTTCGTGAAAGTGTGCTCGGCCGTTTCACATTCGATGAACAGTACGGATCCCATATATATATATATATATATATATATATATATATATATATATATATATATATATATATATATATATATGTATATATATATATATATATATATATATATATATGTGTGTGTGTGTGTGTGTGTGTGTGTGTGTGTGTACATATATGTAGATAGAGACACACACACACACACACACACACACACACCTTTTATTGCATTATCACTTGTGACATAGGCATATTTACATTTGTAGAAAAATAAAAAAATAATCAAACCGTGTCAACAAGGTTTTATTTATATATATATATATATATATATATATATATATATATATACATATATATATATATATATATATATTTATATATATATATATATATATATATATATATATATATATATATGTGTGTGTGTATATATCTATATATATATATATATATATATATATATATATATATATATATATATATATATATATATATAAAACGGATATTGTTCTATACAGTATAATCAGTCCGGCATTACATAAACTGTTCAATTCCTGCCTTCTCTTAAACCACATTCCTCCTTCAAGGCATTTTTTTTTGCATTTCTTTTTTTTCAGATTGCTAAGTATATTAATGTGGAATTAAAGAAAATAAAGAGGTGAAGTTCTTATTTAACAAAGATTCATCGAATGTTTGGAGACTCATTGCAAGTGACTTGGATAAAGGCCAGTTGTGCTTTGTCATTGTAAATAAATCTTTAACATCTGTATAAATTCATATTTTAGAGTTGGAATATTTTCATTAATATTAAACATCTACTGTTATTACTACTACTAAAATCTGTACTTTAAATGGGTTAATGGAAATTGATTTACAGAACAACTGTGTATATTTTGAAGGGGAGTGCAACCAACTGAAAATAGGAGTTGCAGTGGGGTAGCCTGTGTCCCCATATTCATCAATATTGTGATGGCTGAATGGAAGACAAAATGTCTTTAACTCCAAATTTGTAAATTTCTAGAACTTGTATACTAAGGTCCTGGATGGCATGTAATTTGTGGATTGATTCCAAAGAAAAACGTGATGAATTTCTTGATTATGTAAATAACACCACAGCTTGTTCTCCTTTTACTCATGAGATGTCTAATATAAAATTGTTTGCATATGCAAATTACTAAGCAGCTGTTGAAGAATGAGTTTGGTTCTAACATTTTGCATAAACCTGCTTACTTTAATTCCATCCAGTACTGTAGTAGTTGTCATCCCCACTTTATTATTATTATTTTCTGTTTGTTAATTTCATTAACTTCATCAGAGTTGGGAAAGCCATGGTTGCATATTTTAACATGATTGTGTAAGAAATTAATTTATTAGGGACATGTAATCACTTTTTGTAGTAGAGGTGTGAATAAAATTGTAGGAGTCATTTTCATTTCTCTGAAATAAGAAACATCTGATCCTGCTTGCACTGATCATTTAATTAGACTCGCTGGTCTTTATCATGGAAGCCAAGTTTATTCTCTTCTTTGTTGGCCACATCATAGATATTTTTCCTAATTTTCTTAACTTATAGCTTGCTGAATTGTTACGTATGCTTAAACAAGTATCTTTGTTTTGTATCGTCTTTAAAAAATATTTCTTAAAATTGCCTTTGGAGGTAAGGAGATGGTTCTCCATTTGCTTTTTATATTGTTTTATAAATCTAGCTCGAGATTCTGAAACTCTGAGCTGTTAAGACAGGAAGATGCACCAAAATGGGACTATTCTTTGGGACCATTTGTGAACTTGGTATAAAAACTTGCCCTTAGCACGAGTTGTTCTGGAATCTGTGAGTTAACTTTTGGTTGTTTAAGACTTGTATTGATCACTGCCACAGTAGTCTTGGCTATATGGATTATATCCTGGAAGGATATAACAGCCTTCCAGCTTCCAAAACTTCAAGGCACCTTTCATGCACTCAAACTGTTAAGCATCTCGAGCTGAGCTGACTAAAATTTAAGTCTGGGTCTGAAGCCTTCAGGGTTTTATTTCTGCCGAAGAGTATGATCCTCTGAGGATTTTGAGGATAAATAGTAGGCTTCTGCTTTCCTTTTCTGGGCAGATAAGTTTCCTTTGGAGAGAAAAACATTTCATTTTCTTTAAAGTTATTGTTTAATTACTTTCCTCTTCAAGAAAGTTATTTTAAAGCTAGGTGTGTTGTGTTTTAGTGGATTGTCTCAAGACAGTGACATTCTATTAAATTGAGCACTCATTTTTTTCTGTCCATTTAAAGGTAGCGTAAACTAACTGACAACTTATTTTCTGTGGATAAATTGTGTTTTTCTGTTGTAGAACTGTCATAGTGTTTCAAATTGCTTTTTACTGAGGTTTTTTCCTTTCAAAAAAGTTACTTTTATGGACTGTTAGTTTTATTGGCATTTGCTGCTCCTCTTTCCTTGGAAACTGGCACCATTTTCTGCTTGACCATGTAACAGATTGCTGGTCTCATGGTCTGTTCTTTCAGCCACAAAATAAAGTTAAACAGCCTTTAACACCACTGCAAGCTAGCAATTTGCGTCAGCTGCAGGTGGGTCACTTTGCTCTGGCCATTTGTTGTACCTCAGGCCACTCATCTTTTACTCAAGATCCCTCTGGTGTACCACCTTTAGCTACTGTGGACCAGGGGTTAGTCATGTCCTCTGCAACTGATAAGTCCCCTCAGTGGTCAAGGGAGAGTCACTCTTGTTGGTCCTGGGAGAGGGAACAAGGAAGGTTTCCCTGTTTCGGAATGCTGTGCTCATCCCTGGGCAAGTGGTGGATGCCATTAGGGAAACAAACTATCAAAAAAACTGCAGGTATATATCTACTCCTACACAAGTCTCTTTGGATGGAAATAGTTTACTGTAAGTGGCTCGGGGTTTAATCCAGTCTGTTGGTCCTTCTTGTAAAGTAGTTTCTGGTAAAAGAAAGCAGGATTCCTGTTTTCCTGAATAGATTCAAGATTCTGAATCTGAACAGGAAGATGCAGGGATGATTGAATTTTATCCTCATATTTCGGATTCATACTCCGAAGAGTGCTCAGTTTCTGATTCTCCCTGTGAGTTTTTATCTTTCTCTGATACTGTTGCTAGAATGTGCCAGTGTTTTCAGTGGGAGAACACTGAGGATTCTCAGACTCTGAGAAAATACTGTGAGTTGTTAGAAGGATTTTCCCGAACATACACTCATTCCTCCTGTCCTGACAGCTTTAGAGGATGTCCATCTTAATGCCTACAATTTTCCTGATAGTCAGCCAGCTGTCCATAAAAGACAGGGAGGGCATATAAAGTTCCTCAGTCTTTTAAATTTTTATAGACTGTTCTCAAACTTGAACCACCAGCTATAGCCTTAGTTCTCTCCACTGCTGCTAAACACTTGATGCCAGTCCTATTCTTTATAATAAAGATGGGAAAATGATTGATGGGTATGGGAAAAAGTGCATACTTCTGCAGCTTTGATTTTCAGAATTTTAAATTGTTAGGTTCATATATTCTGACAAACTTTGAAAGTACCAGGAGTGTTTTTATCTATAGTTTATTTTTGTGATGAAAATTCTGCTTTAAGTAACTCTGTTTCTCCTGTTGCACAGGTCACCACTCATTGTTTGCAGTGTGTGTACGACTCTGATATTACTTCCAGGGCTAAGGCCACTGGTACTGTTTTTTAAGGAGGTTTGCATGGCTTCATTCTCATAACCTCCCAAATGATGTAGAAAAGGAAATTTTAAATTATTCCTTGGATAAAGATTTAGTGTTGCCCACTCTGCTGCAGAGGTAATCAAAAAGTGGGAAGAAAGGGATGAACTTAACCAGGGAATCTCTCAAGATTTTTCAGCCCTCCTTTTCCAAGTTGTCCAAGGGATTTTCTTTCTCTTTATCCAGTTATTGCAAAAAAACAGCGCAAACAGGCTCAACAGAATTCAGGTAAACAGATGTTTAAGAAGAGGTGGCAAGGGGTTTCTAAAATGAAGTCTCAAACCTCCCAAAAACCAAGGACAGTCCAACAAGTCTGACTGTTCAAGAGACCTAGTAACCTCCTCCCACCTTGGCCTTTTTTCTCTTCTTTAAAGTCTGAATCTCCATTTTTCTCTTTGGCAACAAATTGTTTCAGACAAATGCATTCTGAATCATTCATCAGGGTTACAGATGGCAGCGTGAGTAAATTCCTCCTTATCAGTGGGTCATTCCTCATCCTGTAGATCAAATTCTTGCTGTCCCAAGGAGTGATGGAACATGTTTCTCCTTCCCAGGTGAGGAAGGGATTTTATTCAAGGATGTTCTTAATGCCAAAGAAAGAAAACAAATACTTGGAGTCCGCTTCTAAATCTTGCTTTCCTAAACCTGTTTGATAGTTTCCAAATTCAAAATGATGTCACTTCACAACCTGTTACCTCTTCTTCCTCTTTCAAGTTTCTTGGTGACACTAGACTTAAGATTCTTATTACATCCCTATTCATCTAGATTTCAGATGTTACTTAAGGTTTGAGTGTTTGGATCACATTATCAGTTATCTGCCTTACTCTTTGGACTGTCTGTTGCACCAAAAGTTTTCACATAGTGTCTAGCTCCAATTATAGCTCATTGCAGGCTACAGGGTATCCACATGTTTCCATATTTAGATGATTTGCATACTATGCACAGTCTGTTTCAAAATGTTTAGGATCTCTGTCTCTTGGGTGAGAGATCTCTTGCACAAACTGGGATTCCAAGTGAACATTCTAGTCTTTCTGGAGTCCCTCACACAGAATTGTGTTCCTGGGATGTCATCTAGACACTTCAGTTCAAAGAGCATTTCTTCCACATGAAAAAGTAGATCTTTATTTAGGTCTATTTCTTAAGTTTTCCACTTAGACTTTGGTCATGGCAAGGGAATGCTTCAGATTGTTTAGATCTCATGGCATCAGTGATTCTCATGATACCCATTGCAAGTCTCCACATGAGAAAGATACAGTTGTATCTAAAATCTTTTTGGTCCCAGCGTCACACCCTTTATCTTCAGATCCCAGTACTGGGTTTGTTAGGAGAGAGATCTTTTGGTAGAGACAACAGACATACTTAAATCCAGGTCTCCCCCTTCTCTCTCTGCTCTAAAGCAGTAAGTTACACAGATTCTTCAGACTTTGCTTTGGGAGCAGTTTCAGGATGAATAAAAGTGCAGAGGAGGGTAGGACTCCAAGGGTGCATGCAACCACATAAATATCAAGGAGATGCTTGCCGTGATCAAGGCACTCAACTTTCTGAACCATCTTTGGTCTCAGGGACCTCTTCATGTGTATACAGACAACTCCACAGTCATGTGGTACATCCACAAGCAAGGGGAAATCAGGTCACACCCTCTTTACAGACTAGCCATATTTGCTTGGGATATAGCTTTACAGCACAATCTCAATTTACAGGCACCGTACATTCTGTTAAAGCAAAACTGTGTGGCAGACAAGCTAAGCAGAACCAGGGCAGACCCTCGTGAATGGAAACTTGATTAGGGGGTCTTCCAAGATTTGATCCTTCTGTGATGAGTTCCTCAAATAAACCTCTTTGCCTCCTCTCTGAACAGTCAGTTGACAAAATGCTATTTCAGGACTCCATGCAAGAAGGCCTGGAAGACAGATGCTTCTTCTTTTTTTTTTTTTTTTGGACTGGAATGTTCTTGTATACTTTTCCACTATCATCCAGGGTACTTATGGAGATTCAGAAGGAATCCCCCAGGATCACTGTGGAGCCTCTTCCTTCTGGGCCAGGCTGCCATGGTTCTTTGTTCTTTTGGATGGGACCAGGGAAATTACCACAGAATGGATCTACTCGTGCAAGAACAGGTTTGTTTGATACACCCAAACATCAGTCACTTTCAATTGACTGCCTGGATTATAGGATTTTAATTCCTTTTAGGCAACTGCTTTCTGAGATTGTGCAGCTGGTATTAATGTAGGCAAGAAAGCCTGCTACTAGAAAATTGTGTATTAGCAAATGGCAAAGGTTTTCTAGTTTGTGCCAACATTACCAGTACCTATTTAGGGCGAGTTCTTTGGTTTCACAATTTGTGTGAACTACTATCCTGTAGCTTTTCTTATTCCTCTGTCAAGGTTCATTTATTGGCCATCTCATCATGTCTGCCCATGGATCCTTCTCTTTCATGTCAAAATGTTCTTTGAAAGTGGTTTTGCTTAAGGTGCCTCCAAGTAAACCAGTGGCTTCTCCTTAGGATCTTACATTTGTGTAAGAGGAGCTAATACTAGCTTCCTTTGAACCAGCTAATCTGGCTGACTTGAAGTTCTTAACATGGAAAACAGTTTTACTGATTGCTCTGACCTCTATTAGAATGGTATCCCAGTTACAGGCTCTTAAGATAAGTCAACCCTGCCTAGTTTTCCATAGGGACAGGGTTTTTTTGAGAGATAATCCTTCTTTTGGCTTAAGTGGTATGTGAGTTTATATTGCGTTACTAAAAACTCTTCTCTAACAGTACTGCTAAACAAGTCAAAAGGAGCCAGAACCCACAGCAGTAAACAGGCTGACACTAAATCTATCTCCTTATCTAGCTCTTATTAACCCTAAATTGTCAAAACTCGCACATACATAACCATTACAACAGTCTTTCCCATCCTCAGAACTATCATATTGACAGTCAAGTATTCTTTTTCTGCACACGTCTACTTACTGTACGCCCCCCTACAATTCAAGCAATGGGATTACTTGTCATCCTTCACACATAGCTTGGACAGCTGTGTGGGTACCCTTAAATTTATTCTGAGACTCCTAGGTCTTTTCCTACTTGGAAAGGGTGGTAGAGCTTGCTTGTGGTAATTGGCAAAGTACATGTGGTATGAATTAAAATAGCCTCGAGCATCCTATGATATATAAAATTTGAATTCAACCATATTAAATTCTCAACAGTGAACATTTGCTCATTTATACAGTCACTCTTTTTTTTTTTAAACACCGATACAGACTTCTACCAAATAAGTGTTCTTCCATTTGAATCACAAAAATTTTCTGCAAATGTTTCTGTTTTAGACATAAATAGGAAAGATGGAAACAAATCCCATACACACATGGAAGTGAATGCACATTGGTTGTAGAACAATGTAAGATGATTAGGGTCAACACATCACTATAGTAAACTACAAGTTTGCTTAGAGCATTGGCTTCAGATTTCTCTCATTCATAATTTAGGCCAAATTAATTTTGTTGTTTATGCCATTTCTCATACCTTTAGTACTTTTCCTTAGTACAACTAATATGTTCAAAAAATTCCTTGGTGTGAAATGCCATTATTCCTCACATTAATAAAAAAAGATGGAGTCCATGAGTGTTAACAATGAAAAAAATATTGCAATAAAACTTTCATTATCATGTGTATGCATTGTATTTAATATTGCTTTAGAACATACAGATTTGCTTCACAATTCCTACCACCCTACTTTAGCCTTTTTTGGCACTGACTTGTATATATTATTCCCAGTTGGACAATAACTGGCCATTACTATTCCAAAACATACACGCTGATTGGCCAGCGTGCCCGTTGTAAATCCGACAGTATACCAAAGGAAAAGGTCCGGTCGCCTGGACTTTTTTTCCGTTGGTATATTGTCCAAGTTTTAATTTTTTTTTTTTATTAAACAAAAAAAAATAAAACTGTAGTCCCGACTCAGCATGAAGAAAATAGGAGGAGAAAATCAGGTGCGGTATTTAAAATTAAATACACGTACCTGATTTCCCTTGTATTTTCTTCAAGCTGTCTTTCTTGTATGTGCGGAGTCGGGAGTGCAGCTCTCCTACCTCTAAATTGCCACAAACCAATATTAAAAAAAAAAGAAAGAAATTACAGAAAAACGGAGCAACGGATATCTTTTCTCTGTTGCGTACTTTTCCGAGCACAGATGTACTGGGTATGTGTGGGAATGCACGTTCCAAGCGCATGCGCAGTACATCAGCAATGGCAAAGCGGAGCTGTCCAGCGGCGGAAGGACAGCACGGCGCCGTTATACAAGGACATTATTTAAGAAAAGTAAGTATTATTTTTCTTAAATAATGTCATTGTATAATAGCAATAACCCACTTCTGAGTGTGGGTAATGCTGGATTTACCCACGGTTGTCTTTGTTTGGTCACTCTGGCTTCGCCCTCATGACAAAACCACACCAACCGTGGATAAATCCAGGATTAATCACACTCGGGTGTGGGTTATTGCTTAAGTACACAATTTGTTTATTTTTGTGAAAATTGCTTTCTCCATCTTTAAGCGATCCCACCTTCTGTTTCTTTTTTTCCCCCTTTATGGCTGGTGAAAGCATTGATTTCTCTTTTGCATAATTCATTTTTTGGGCTGATAGTAACATTAAACTTAAGACCTTACTGTGTTTCTACAATTCTAAACCAAAACACCAACGTAATATAATATGTTCTCCCAACAACAGAGAGAACATTCTGTAGGGAGTCCTTCAACTCTGCTGACTCCCCACATTCCGCATAATGTGCAACTTCCTGTCTTGTTCCTTCACATCTCAAGCACCTTCTGTCCACTTGAGAAAAATCCTCAGAAATATTCTTGGAGTATAAAAGTACTTCTGAAAACATTTACATGCAAATGCCATGAGTCCGTTTGGACTTCATAACATACCCAGAAGCCTTAAAGATCTCCTGTTGTTCTTTTGCAAATTGTCATTCTGATCTTACCTTACAGTATTTTTTAATGTCTTTTTAATTGATTCTTTTGGTCACCATGTAAAATTTTATATACCTTACTAATTACAACTTTTGTAATAGCATTTCCAGTTAGTGGTTCCACTAAAAACCCTACTAGATCTTGTCTTTCATTCAGTAACCTCCCCTTGCCTATTGTATGTCAACAATCCTTGATACCGAACGTAATCTCTGAGCTGCAGACCAAACAACTGCTTGCCTTGTTCTCACTTAGTACTACTTTTGTTTTCCAGTTATTTGTTCTTGATAATGGGGCTTCTTTGTTAATTTCCTTGTTACTTCCTGCCATCTCTTGCTTATTTACTGTACCTTTTAGTTACATGAATTTTTTGGCAAAATCTTTTGTTTTTCTCCACTCATTCACTGGTTTAGTCTTTATAATATTCACTACTACTTTATATAGTACTCTGTATAATTTTGTCTTGTCCATAAAGATTTGCCTCCAAACCCCTAACTTTTCTGCATCGCTTGTACTTCCATCTCATACCATCATGATATTTTTCCACTTTGCTCTATATCTATTTGTTTATGCTACATATAGAGTCTCAGTTGTATAGCTTTAAAGCATCTTGCTAAGTCTGGTAGTTCTAAACCTTCTTGTTCAATAGGTTTGTAGCATACACTCAATGTGCTCTTTCAATTAACAAATCCTGCTGTGGAACACCAATCCAGCTGCTTATTTGTACTTTCCTAAAATTAATGCAGTCTGTTCTCTCCAGTTTCTCTGTTAGAGTACAAAATATCAGGTTTTCTCTGCGTGCTCCGTCTTCTCACTACACTGTTTTTTCAGTTGCTTCTGCATTTCTTAAGAAGCATTATGCTCAGACAGCCTTTTCTTCATTTCAGCTTCTGATTTTTGCCTTTTTATTAGTTCATCTGAATAGCTAATAAAAGCTTCTTCTGTGTATTCCAGCTTTATTTTTATTTGAGTTGATGTATGTTCCTTCAGTGTTTCATTTATTTTATTACACCTCTGAGCAAATTTGATTTATTTAATTTTTCTTCTAAATTACTGGAAGCCATCTTTCCTGTACAAAAGCTGAAACCAGAGCTGCTTTTTGATTAACATTTGCAGGACTCTTCCCAGCGAGTGTTTTCTCTTCACTTCTGACTGATTTTCTTTCTGTTTCTCCAGATTTGTTTTATACTAGCATCCAGGCGGTGTGATTACTAGCCAGTGACCTGAATTTTACCCAGATAACAGTTTCAATGACCTTTTTTTCCCCTCCATTTCAGTTTTCATGCTGGAAGAGTTGAAACCAAGTTGTTTGCCAGTGTGCAGCCAATTTGGAGGCTGCTTAAAGTTTTTTAAGCACTTTTTGCCACTGTTAAACTCTAGTCCCTTACTACCACATAAACAGCAGTTGTCACAGAACTGTGACAGGAAGGTAAACCAGCTTTAAAATATGTAGTGCACAGTCTGGCTTGATGGCACAGAAGGACTGACTGACCTGGATAACTTGAGTATTGTTCGCAGCTCAGGGTCTGGAGGAACAGAGTGGAGCATGACTGAATGGCTTATGTCATCATGCTCATCCCAGGGTAAGGGACAGGAGTGGGTCACATGCTAGGGCACAACACCTTGGTTAATCCTGGTGGAGACTGGGAATACACAGGTGATGTCTGCTAGAGGGCAGGACATTAGCCGAGTTGCAAGGCATGTACGAGTAACATCACAATCATCATTGTACACCAGTCTCTTTGACGCTGTGTGGGTGAGTAGAGGGAACTAACCCTTAAAAGGAAAAGCACTCTCTCAACAGAAATAACGCTTCCCCAGGATGCTTTATTGTCCACTGTGGTCCCGAGCATGGTATGTGAGAGTTAGCCCTGGGAAGGTAGGCAGGTTCAGTTAATTGGTGGACAAAGAGAGGCACTTGGGGCAGTTGATGGTCAGCTGTGGGGAACAAGAAAAATGTTATAAACTTCACACTACCATGCTTATTTGTGTGTGTGTGTCAGTCTGAAGTACATTATAGCTTTGAAAACTGTTATAAGAACATAGATACACTGCTTCTAGCCACTATCTGTGTGACAGTATGAAGTGTTACCACTTTCAGTGCTGTAGCACATTTGGCATTCTTATGCTTTCAGTCGCTGTCTCTTTCTAACTGGTCTGATAGTACATGGAGCAGATAATGCTCATTGTACTACAGAGTTATGATCGGATCTCTCTAATCATGACCAAGTTGTTATATGGCCTTAGATTGGATGTCAAGTGTCACTTCTTGAGCTTTGCTTTCCCCTGCTATAGAGGTTAATTTCTTGACATTTATTTCTGTAAGTATAACACCATGGTTATTACTGGAGGCCTGAGCTTAATCCTTAATATTTTATCTGATGACTTGTTAGTAATATTCTGGACAGATAAATGTGTGGCTTTTCTTTTTATTGTGAGTTGAGATGGTATTTTATTCAACAGTCTTGTTGATCTTTATGTGATGTCATTATTTTACATGATTTTTCTGCTCTGTATTGTGCCTTTTTTAATACACTATGTGAAGCAGTGAAAGACAGTTTGTAGTTATGCTGTCTGGTACCTTTGAGTTTTTTGGTTCTTTCTTTCTACAGCCTCTGCTCATATTTTGAAACTACCCAGTTTCTTAGCGTCTTGGATAGTTTAGTGTTAAAAGTAGTTATTTTTTTAAACAAATTACTTGGCTGTAGCACTTGCATATTGCATTATGAGAAACCGTTTTTGAACACGCTTCAAATTGCTTTATTTCTGCTGTCCAAAAGATTCACCTTCTCAGTCACATCTAGAGTTGTCATGCTGTCTTAAGTTCACTTACTTCTCTTGTTCATCACTGCTTGGTTAACTTGCAAGACAGGACATCACTGTAGTTTTCTCAGAACATGCTGGTTTGTTTCCAAGGCTATTCTTCTTAATGATGCTTTCATATCTTGCATTCCTTAATTTGGTACTGATTCAAGATGCATATCCATTAGAACTTTTTGATTAACTTTATAAGTATCTGTATGTTTCCTGTCTGTTCCTAAAAGCACATTGACTTGCACTGGCTGTTCAAGCGATCTCTTTAATTTCAGTCTGCCAGTTTTTATCTCACAGTGTACATGCTGCTTTTTGACACTAACCCTTTTTTTAAGTTATAAAGACAGAAGTTCATGGGTAGTTTAGTGTAGGTTGCTCTCTTAACCCCTCTCTCCTTACATTGAATGCAATTTCCTCCTTGTTTGTGAATATTTCGCAGCATCAGATTGCAGTTGGATGCATTGTCCTTGCCATACCTCTCAACTGTCCCAGATTTTTGCCTCCTATTTTTGATTTGCTCCTCATAAAATTTGTAGTTTTCTGGATTTTTGTGGCAAATCGGTGAGGACTGATTTCACTAAATAATGACTGGCATTTGAGTTTCAGACTTTGTAGCCTTCAGAAAATTCATGATAACACAAGAACATTTTATTCTAGCAAATTTATAAGTTTATAACAGCGATGTCTAAATATTGTCCCTATTTTTTAGGGCTTTGTTCAGATTTTTTTGTGCTAAGAGGTTGAGAGCTATGGTCCTTGCTCATTATTGATATTTTTAATTGTACAGATTGCTAGTTTTGTTTGTAAAGTACAGGATAGTTTATCTGATTTTGTTTTCATTGTCGATGAATTAGCAAAACAGTTCATAACATTAAATGTTTTCTTTTAATCCTAGGGAAGAATATGAAACCATAAAGATTCCAAAAAACATGGATGATGCCAAAGCCTTGGGGAGAGTCCTCTCAAAATATAAGGACACTTACTATGTGCAGGTGTTGGTGGGTTACTTTGCCACATACATTTTGTATCCTTTCAAAGTTTCACATAAAATCTTCTGGTAACAGAATTCACATGATTGTGGCATAAAAGCACTTTTCGTGAAAGGTGGAATTGCCTTAAAACATTGTGATTGTTTGTAGAAAACTATCTTATTAGAAGCATCACATCTGACAGCAAGTGTTCCAAGTACATAAGATAGAAATTACAGGTTTCTTTAACAATAAGGATAATGTTAATGGGGATGCACAAGCCAGTGCATTTCTTTGTGCCGGTCCCAAGCCCGGATAAATGGGGAGGGTTGCGTCAGGAAGGGCATCCGGCGTAAAAATTCTGCCACATAACTTATGGCGCGAAAAATGTCATATTTCCGTACCAGATCGGTCGAGGCCCGGGTTAACAACGACCGCCACCAGTACTGTTAGCCAACAGGGTGCTGGCGGAAATTGGGCTACTGTTGGCCGAAGGAGAAGAGGAGGGCGAAGGCATGCCCGAAGGCAGGAAGAGAGGAGGAAGGTTAGGAGTGTAGCAGTGAGGGTAGGAACTTTGAAAGTTGGCAGTATGACTGGTATAGGAAGAGAGCTAACTGATATGATGGAGAGAAGGAAGGTTGATATATTGTGCGTGCAAGAGACCAGATGGAAGGGAAATAAGGCCAGGTGTTTAGGAAATGGGTTCAAATTGTTCTATCATGGTGTGGATGGCAGGAGAAATGGGGTAGGGGTTATACTAAAGGAACAATATGCCAAGAGTGTTTTAGACGTGAAGAGAGTGTCTGACAGAGTGATGTTTATGAAGCTCGAAATTGATGGTGTAATGATGAATGTTGTTAGTGCATATGCTCCACAAGTTGGGTGTGCGATGGATGAGAAAGAGAAATTTTGGAGTGAGTTGGATGAAGTTGTGGTGAGTGTACCCAAGGGTGAGAGACTAGTGATTGGAGCGGACTTTAATGGGCATGTTGGTGAAGTGAACAGAGAGAATGAGGAAGTGATGGGTAGGTATGGTGTTAAGGAGAGGAATGCAGAAGGTCAGATGATTTTGGATTTTGCGAAAAGGATGGACATGGCTGTGGTGAATATGTATTTTAAGAAGAGGGAGGAGCATAGGGTGGCATACAAGAGTGGAGGAAGATGCACACAGGTGGATTATATCCTATGTTGGAGGGCCAGTCTGAAGGAGATTGGAGACTGTAAAGTGGTGGCAGGGGAAAGTGTAGTTAAGCAGCATAGAGTGGTGGTCTGTAGGATGACGTTGGTGATCAAGAAGAGGAGGAGGAGTGTGAAAGCAGTGCCAAGGATTAAATGGTGTAAGTTAAAAAAGAGTGATTGTGAAGGGGAGTTTAGGGAAGAGTTAAGACAGGCACTGGGAGGCAGTGGAGAGTTGCCGAATAGCTGGGTAACTACAGCAGAACTAGTAAGGGAGACTGCTAGAAAGGTG